>NC_053038.3:120569247-120872277 GCF_002575655.3 Aegilops tauschii subsp. strangulata | reverse complement strand
TTGCCCAAACCCTTTTCACCTAAAATAATTTTATTGTCCCTTTACAACACATTTGCTTGATCCCAGAGATCCATCAAATTAAGTGCATAATTAGTACACATAAACTTAAGGATAAGAAGTTCACTAGCCAGAATAAAATTACCTCATGTCTCTGTCTGGCTGCTGAACGTAGCTGGTCTTGTTTCTGTTGACACAAAAGAGAACTATCTTAGAATTTGATTGAGTAACTTCATTCCAAATTCCAAATAGAAAGCTCTGCTTATGACATCGTACTTCAGCGGTGGATCATTCAAACGCTCAAGGAGAAAAACAAGAAGGTTTAATTATTCAAGTGGTCCTCAGGGCATAGTTTTAAATAGCAGAGATAACGGCCGCTATTGCGGTCTCTGTGGACATAGCGCCTGCAATATCGCCAGCTATCTGCGTTCCGCTACATGGACCCCAATCCGCTACCCGCTATTTAAAACATTCTCAGGGGGACGAGCACAATAATAATTAGGTAAATAATTGCAAAGGGACTTACTTTGTCTTGCTTCATTCTTTCATTCCTCTCCTTTGTCTTGCTCTTTATCTCTTTGGTGCTCAGGTCAGAATGCTAAAAAGAAACAGATGGGATTATGTTCTATAAAATGTATTACTATGCAGTTATATAGAATAACTTAAGAATGGGAATGGGTCGGCCCGCTCTGGCCCGGACCTGGTACCATTGGCCCATCTGCTTTGTTCAGGGACATGGAGCCAACCCAATGGTCCAATGGTGATCAGCCTCATGTCCCACTGGGTAACATGGTCGGACCCATTTTAATTGACATAAAATAGGAAGTAGTAACACAACATCTTTACAAATAGCATCATTAGCAGTAGATTTTTTTTTAGCATGTTAGGATCTCTAGAGTTAATTTTTTCAAAGAAAAACAATGCGTATATACAGCCATTAGCATATTTGTAACTCTAGAACAAAGGTCATTTTGGATCAATACTTTAAATTTTTCTATAAATACAAGGCTAATAACCCTCATATATGCATATGCCACTGTAAAGGCTACTACAACTTTGGGCAACCAAATTTGGCTCGATCCACTTGCCCCGATGACCCGATGGGACTGTTGTGTCCGGCTCCCCTGGCCCATTTTCCATACGAAGCCGACCCAAAAGACCCATTGGGCTTGAAATTTTGGGTCGGACCAACGTCTCAATGGGTAACATCGGCCCATTCCCATCTTGAGAATAACTACTACTGATCATTGAGCAACCGCATACTGATGAAACTAGTAATTCCTTTGTTCCATGCATGTAGAGTACAACTAGTCACATATATCTCCCAACAATTTCAGAGAAGTTATTCGGTTCATCATGTGTGGCCAAAAAAATCTGTGTGATGTTCGACCAGTTTCACAAGAAAGAAATACTACAAGACTTAACGAATATTACCAAAAGGGAGTGAAGAACGTCTTCAACAGCCCCAGAATGATGGACTGTCTCCACATGCTGGACAAGAAGCTTCTTCACCCGTGGTTCCTCTGAAGCTTATCAATGGTGAGTTATGTTAAATAGGGTAAAATCATGAGTGACAGGGTACATGCAAACAGGAGGTGGTTGGTCCATACCTTGGGCACTGGAGGAGGGTTGGGAGATGGAGAGGCTCGAGAAATCGAGCATGGCCTTCTTCATGGGCCTCTCATTGATCTCCAGCCCTAACAAAGCACAGGAAAAATACCACCTTTATTCACCTAAAAAAACCCTTTCTTTTTCACTGTAAAATTTGATGAGACGGAGAGAGAGGAGCAATGGGAAGGAAAGAGCAGGGCTGGAGGAGTGCTCACAGAAAGCGTCGGGGCGGGCCTGCGAGGGCTTGCGCTTGACCCGGACGACGACGGGCTTCTCCCGCACCTCGGCCGCGGAGGTGGAGGCGTCTCCGGCGGCCTCCGCTGCAGACGCCATGGCCGGCGAACCGGGGAATAACTAGGAGCGCGGGGACCGCTAGCCCCTGTCCTCGGCGCCTCGCCTGCGCGAAGAGAGCCCCCAAAGAAGAGAGGGAGGTTGTCGCGCTTCCGGCCAGAGAGGGTTTCGGGAATAGGGATGGAGAAGCCGCAGCGAGTCCGAGACGAACTACGACCTTTTTTTTTTTTGAGATGAGACAAGGGAACTACGACTGTAGTAGAAACTAGTAGAAAGCAGATCATGGGCCGATTAGAAGCACGGTTGGAGGCCCAGTGTTGAGAGCCTCAAACCGATCAAAGCCAGGGGAATTGGCGGCGACGGTATGGAGGGCACCAGCGAGGCGCGCGTCTGATGCCTTCTCTCAGGGCATGGCCAACGGTTAGCCCCACGGGTGCTGCTCCACAGGCCAACTAGGCTCAGATGCCATCTGGTGCAAAAGCGGTCGCCTGCAGATGACAGGTGATTCCTGCAGAAGAGACGGCTTCCTCAAGAGAAAAGCAAGAAAAGAGAGGAAAAAGCGAGAGAGTGCCTGTGAAAAGGATGGGAGAAGTTGGCTTCTCTGCCCGCGGACGATGCAGAAAGCAACACACCCGGAGCTGCAGGACACGACCATGGCCATGGCAGCCCGAGTACAGAAGCACGAGTTCCATATCAGAAACATGGAGCGGTCGAGGCGGAAATACATGGGGCGACCATTCCGCCCGAAGTGCTCTTCCGTGTGCCGGCCAGAGAGCGGCGAGCACGGAAATGCGGCCAAAGCCGGCAACAACAACACGAGCTCGGTGGCACATCCATGGAGGACACCGTGCGATTGGAAAAGGGCCATGGCCCGCGGCGCGAGCTCAAGGCCGCAGCTATGCATGCCCAATGCCACTCTCCTAACAGAGGCGATTGGGTGAAAAAATTTCAGGCGTAAATGTTTATTTCCATTTATTTGGTATGGATTTGAGGAAGATTGGGGAAGAAGATGCGTTTGGGGGGCGAGATGAACGGGAGTTGTTTTGAGGATAGAGATGGTGTGGGTCCCAGCGAGGTGCAGCCTCAGGCTAATGCGTTGGGGTGTTAAAAATCAAACCAACTGCCTCATACTTTTTTACCTACGTGGATGGACGGGGCAGCAGCTAGGTGCTGCCCCCATTTTACATGGACGCGGCTTGCCTGCGGCCGCTGCGTGCGACCATCCGTGCGGCGTGTCCATCGCACGGCCCTGGCTCCACGGACGCCCCGCTCCACGCACGCAACGATTGATCCTGATTTTAAGTGAAAAAAAACAAAATACACATCGTAATACTGATTCCCTTCTTCAATACCCGCCAAAAGAACCACAGAATACACAAAAGGGCGCCAAAATGCAAGATCTACATCTCATATGAGGCGGAAGTGACCTTACAGCCTTAAAGCGCACAATTATCAATAGCGGCTTAACCAGGAATCAGGAAACTCTTCTCTTCAATTGAGCAGCAAAGGAATCCGCGTCCCTGATGGCTTCTCCGAATCTTGCATCCCTGACGACTTCTCCGAGGAGTGTTCCAGGGAACCAGGACACTGACGAACAATCTCATGCACCAAAAGTAAGATATCTCATTCGGTTCTGACGATGAATCTGCGGCAAATTCTCTAATTTCTTTGTTTTGAACCATTGCGGGAGACTTCTCATCCAGCAGTGCACACAAATATGTTTGCCTAAAAGATCCACTTTCCATCAACTGTGACACGATCCAGAGTGTTGGCCGGGAAAAAGCAGTGTGCTGCACCCTTGTAGAACTTCTACAGGAATCTGTGACCGCATTCTGCAAAAGCCAAACAACAATGGAAAGTTAGTTTTTTTTTAATTTAGAAAAACAAAGCAGTGTCATGTACAGTAGCCAATTTCAGACGTTCTTGTACCATCTCTGATTTCAGGTTTTGGAAAACATGCACTACAGTTTTTTCTATTCTTTTTACAATACATATAGTTCATGGACAAACATAAGAGATAGTTGAATATACTTGCACAAACCGTGTACAGATATGAAATATAAACAGAACAAGGATTCTAGAGTGCATCACGATTTCTTCTCTAAAACTTAAGACTCCTGATGTCTCAATGCACTCCATGTTTCTTAAGACAAATACGATTGCAAGAGATATAAATATGATTTATGATGCAGTTCATAAAAACTCATGATAGGCAAATATGATTGCTATATGTGTGTATTAACTAAATTGAATCCTAACTGATATAGGATCAAGAAACTACAGTAGATCACACCGATGAAAGGGTACCAAAGCATGGCATGAAATTTTTATCTGAAGAGGAAGCTTATTTATTTTATAACAAGTATGCTAAAACCATCGGTTTTAGCATCAGAAGAAGCAATGGTCATAAAGTGATGAACTCTTCTACATTTCAACAACGGACATTTACATGCTCTCGTCAAGGTATGGGTTATTTTCATTTTTAAAAATTATAATCATTTATTTATGCTCTAAGACAATTACAACAACTTATAGGCCATCGCCGGGAAGATAAAAGAGAGGAGACATTCACTTACAGTAGGCCTGAAACACGATGTGGTTGTGATGCCCGTATGAAGATTAGCCTTAGAGATGGATTTTATTATGTGTATGAATTCGAGGCGTCGCATAACCACACTCTTGCTAATGGACTCATGGCCCAATACTTGAGATCCCAGAGAAAAGTGACAGAAGCACAGATAGCAAACGCAGAGGTTGCAAAGTCAGTTGGCATTTCAAATAAAGCAACAATCGATTTGATGGCTAAAGAAGCAGGTGGAAGTGAAAACCTTGGCTTTACACCTCAAGATATGAAAAATTGTTTGTACTCAAAGAGAACAATAAAAGCAAAGGTAGGTGACACAGGGGGGGTATTAGAATACATGGAGAAAAAGGTCTCAGAAGATGTCAACTTCTTCTATTCAATTCAAGTGGATGAGGATGAGTTGATAACTAATATTTTTTGGGCCGACTCCAAAATGGTTTCAGACTATGCAATGTTCGGCGATGTTATATGCTTTGACACCACATACAGAAAACTAGATGATGGACGTCCATTTGGTTTGATTGTCGGGGTGAATAATCATAAGAAAACTATTGTCTTTGGTGCTGCACTTCTATATGATGAAACCGCTGCTAGTTTTGCTTGGCTTTTCAGAACTTTCCTAAAAGTTATGTCAGGAAAACATCCACGTACAATTCTCACCGATGAAGATGCAGCAATGGCGAAGGCAATTCGTGAAGTCTTTCCCCACTCTCACCATAGACTTTGTGTGTGGCATATGAATCAAAATGCTTGCAAGCACCTCGCCGGAGTTGTTGACGAATATAAGAAGTTCAATGTTGATTTTCAGCACTGTATATATGATATAGAAGAGGAGGATGAATTTGTAGGTGCATGGGATAAAATGATTGACAAGTATGGACTGCGTGACAATGAATGGCTGCAAAGGCTATTTGAGAAAAAGGAACACTAGGCACTAGTGTACGGTAAAAATACGTTCTCTGCCCACATGAGCACTACCCAAAGAAGTGAAAGCATGAACAATGAACTGAAGAGATACATTAGTATTAAATATGACATGCTTACTTTCTTTAAGCATTTTGAACGGCTAGTTTCGGATAAAAGATGTGAAGAGGTGAAGTATGACTTTAAAGCAACACAGACTACTCCCAAGTTGAAGGCTGAATCTAGCTATATGTTAAAACAAGCTGCAGCTACATATACTCCAGCAATATTCAAGATGGTTCAAGATCAAGTGCTTCGGACTCTGAACTATGACACAATGCTTTGTGATGAAAGTGACACAAAGGTGAAGATTTATGTAGTAAAATTTCATGGCACACAACGTGAACATGTTGTTAGATTCATTCCAAAAGAAGAAAAGGTTAGCTGCAGTTGCAAAAGGTTTGAGTTTGCTGGAATTCTTTGCTCTCATTGCTTAAAGGTACTTGATATTAACAATATCAAGCATATCCCTGGGGAATATATCTTGAAAAGATGGACAATTGATGCCAAAGTTCTAGATATAACAAGCAAATGCAACCCGCGTGATAACCTAAAAGCAAGAATGTCTAACCGCTACAAGGAACTATGTAGAATATTTGTGAAAATAGCTGCTCGTGCCGCTGAGTCTGAAGAATCATACTATAAGGCTGCTAAGTGTGCAGAGCAATTAGCACAAGATGTGGAGAAATGCTTGAAGATTAGAGCTGATCCAGATTTGGTTAGCGCCGATCCACATTTGGTTCATGTTGATCCAGATTTGGTTCGCGCTGATCCAGATTTGGTTAGTGCTAATCCAGATTTGGGTAACTCCAGTACTAAAGAAGGTACAAACTATACTAACAATAATTACCTACACTATTGTTGAACAACGACTGATATTTGGCATTATACTGGCAGGAACGAACATCGCCTCTAGTAGAATTTCAAAACACGGTGAGGGGCTTGCAAAACCAAAAGGTATGAAGGTCAAGGAGAAGACTGTGAAAGGATCAAAAAGACCCGTTGGTGGATTTGAGAAAGCAACTTCAAAGAAGAAAAAGAACACAAATGATACTGTGCATCTAGAGCCTCGTGGCCCCTCAACGGTATAATATTTAGTCACTCGATTCGTATAAAATATTCAATGTGTTGACCTTTCTCTATCATTTTCGATAGGGTCCTTTGAAGAAAGCAACTTTAAAGAAGAAAAAGAACACAAATGATATTATACAACTACAGCCTCATGACCCGCCGACGGTAATAATACAATGTTGCTTGTTTCTTATAAAACCTCAACTGTACTGACCTTTCTCTATCATTTTCTATAGGGTCCTATGGAATTTTTCACAAATCAAATGGCTGCATATCAATTACACTATAATGCTATGCTAAGTGCTTCAATGCAACCATCAATTGGTAATGCCATCCCTATGCCACCACAGACCCAACAACTGTTGGCTGGATTCCAACCATACAATACAGCAATGGTAGAAGCAGTCCACACTTTCATTTTTCCTATTTTTTAAACTTCAGTGCAACTGAACTTTGCTTTCTCTACAGGGTCATCCGACAAATAACATGTACACCTCGCTGCAGGGTACCGTTGGGGCCTCTAACTCTGGTTTGATGACAGGAGAAAATCAAGACTTCCTCCATCAACCGAATCCAACATCTATCCTAAATGCTTCAATGCTGCAATCCAGTGGTCATACCATCCCAATGCCACCGCAGATCCAAGAACACGGCAATACTCCAGTGGTATAAGCAGTCCACACTTTCATTTCAAGTATAGTTTCAGAACTTCAATGAAACTAAACTTCTCTAATTTTTTGCACAGGGTCATCCAACAAATTACATGTATACATATTTACAACAGCAACATTCCACGCTGAATTCCTCACTGCAAGGGAGCATTGGGACCTCTGACTCTAGTTTAATGACAGGACAAAATCAATTCTTTCTCAATCAACCGAAGCCAACCTAATCTTTTCTGTAAAAGGAATAGTTTTATCGCATGTGTGTTAGACTTCCAAGCTACAAGTGATTTTTATTTGAACTTGTATGAACCAGTTTTTTTTCTTTTTGAATGCTACTCCATCTCCCCAGTCAAATATAATCGTTCAAAGAATTATCTATGCACAATGTCCACATGCATCATGCGCATCTGACCTGTCAGCTATCCTTCAGTTTACGTATGATGATAGGGATGGCAGGAATCAATTTTAATTCTATTGACAAAAGTGCAGACATAACCATCTATCCAAATGTCAAACCTAGAGGCATAGAGCAAGCAGAGAACAGATCAATTGGTCCAAGACTCTGAGTTTAGTAGTGAGCATTGTGAGCACTAGATTGACAATTGCATGAAAATAATTTTATTTAAACAGAATGGATTTGCTCTCAGCTTTATCCCAATTCAATTTGCATTAGATGGGAGCAACACAAAAAGAAAACGAGATTTACCTGTGTCCTGTGTAGGTGATGTTGAGTACACGAACTGCAGCCCGGCGGCTTTCTTGAGGACGGAATTGACGACCCGAGCTGGAGACAAAGATTGCAGTCCCTCTCCCCCTCCAAGCATCCCCGTCCCCCTTCTTCCTCTCCAAGGGCATATCAAATCCATGGCGCTCTAGCTGCGGTCCTCGACGTCCTTCATCTCGCTCCCTCGACCCCTCCTCCAAGCTCCTCCACAAGCCCGAGGCGCCGCCCTCTTGTGTAGTCGCCCCGTGCCGGCTCACCAACCTCCGCGCCACTGGGTGGCGACGCTGGTCCGCCGTCCGCCCGACGTCGATTTAGGCGCCGATTCTGGCCAAGCTGCAGCACGGCTAGGTCCGGCAAGCGCACATGGGCCGCGGCCAGCCAATCAACGCAGGTCCGGCCGACCCCGATGGGGGCTTCGGTGCCGGCCAAGCTGCTGCACGGTCAGGTCCGGCAAGCGCACGCGCACGCGGGCGGCGACCAGCCGAGCGGGGACGGGATGAGATATGGTAGGTTGTAAGGCTTCAGCTCGAGCTCTGTTCAGACAGAAGGGGAAAGATGTGGATAGAAGTGTATTGAAGAAGGGATTCAGTATTACGATGTGTATTTTGTTTTTTTTCACTTAAAATCAGGATCAATCGTTGCGTGCGTGGAGCGGGGCGTCCGTGGAGCCAGGGCCGTGTGATGGACACGCCGCACGGATGGTCGCACGCAGCGGCCGCAAACACAGTATAATTCCTTAATCTGCTAAAAAGGTAAAATTCGCCAAAAGAAACACAGTAAAAAACACGCCTAAAAGAAAGAGTAGTATACAAACTGTGTGAATTTGATATAGTTTTTTTTTGAACACATGGATTTGATATAGTTGTGCCTCTGGAATCCTTGTCTATCTATCGTGCGGTCGTATTTGTTAACGTGTGAGATGACATTGGTGCTTATTTTTGGGAGGACTACTAAGCTTCATGGAATCGGGATTCAAGAAGTGGTGTCACTCTTATACAATTGGGTTAGACCCGGCATCAAGGCAACTACGACGGTAGCTGAGGCTCTTAACAGGGCTTGGCCAGCGGACCCTGAATCTCTCTGTTGCGGAGTTATCAATGTGCCAAGGAAAATACTAATGAGGCATATAGCGAAAAAGTTAATGGGCCTCCATTAGGTGGAGGCGCCCCCTAGCTTCTTGCAGAAGCTTGGGGAGGCCGAATTGGAGGAGGACTACCCCTCCTAGGGCCGGCGCAAGGGGGAGGGAACCTTCCCCCTTGTGGCCCTCCTCCCCTCCTCCAACCTATATATACTAGAGATTTTGGACACACGAGTTTTGGAGCATCATCTAGTTCTCTAGTTCTAGTTGATCGAACTAGAGCTAGACCTAATCCTCTCTAGTCCTCATAATTAGAAATCCAGTGTGGTTCTAATCGTCTCCTTTAATTCTCCGGCGACGACAATCTCTGTAGGCGAAGCGCTGTCGGATCGTGAAGATTGTACACTCGCAAACTATGGAGAGGTCGTGCTTTTGATCTTCCGTTCGAGCGATCGTTTGTGAACGCTTCGAGGGACTTCATTTATACATGCATGTACATTATATATTTTTTACGTACCTTGCAATTTTACTTGTCAATAGAATGGAAATCACTTAGACATGCATCATTTGGTTGTATGACACCGCATGCGTTCCTATTGATCAATATTGTAGGTGAAAATTTTAATCACCGTTGGGCAAAATTGAAGCATGAATACCATTAACTAGTGAAATCTGAATGACATGTGGAATTCCAAAAGGTCCCTGTTTTGAACATGACGATTTCATGAATTCCTTCAACAAGCTAATAACTACACTGTGTCCTGCGAAGTTTAGCAACAACTTAATTGTCTATATGACCATTGCGAGGCATATAAAGGTTTTGAAAAAAAATCTAGTATAGTTCGGATTTTTTAGGATAGATTAATCACCAACTACATTGTTTGATGTGATCCATCACGAGGTATGCATATGCTTAGTTTTTGCTATTTTCCCAGTTGGTTCACATTTGTTTATTTCTGATTTTGATATTATTTTTATGGTTGTGTTTTTATTCTTCTTCCACTAACATTAATAATTGATTGTTAACTAATATGGCTTCTCATCAGTATAGTTGATTGTTTTTCCACTAATATTAATAATTGTTTGTTAACTAATATTAGATGAACGATATTTTTTTTCTCCATGAATAGTTGATTGTTCTTGTAGTTGCAAACAAGTTTAATAGCTGCGAAAAACACATAATTATTGTGAAAGTTTATGGGAGAGGAGTCTAATTGATGGGATTGTGGCATTTTATACAATTCTTTTTGCTTTATGCATTACCAATCTAAGGGATTTTTTTAGTAGTACATTTATTACATTGCGAATTTAGATAATTTACGTCTTTTGTTTCCTCACATTTCTAACCGGGCTTATCTTGTTCCCATATGAGAAATGAACCAAAGACATCCACGTCTCCGACGCGGGAACATTCTCCTTCTTAAAGACCTAACCAACATAACTACAAAGAAAAACCGGGGACAAAAACAAATTAGTGGCAGGAGCTGGTTTGCTTGGTTGTCTGATGAGAAGAAAGCGAAATATCTAAAGAAGCAGTTATAGCTCACCAACGGAAAAAGGTTGCAACTCTAAATGTTACTAATGTTGAAGGATCTCAATAATATATGCAATCGTTGAGGCCTATGCCACTTACCACACACAAATATATGGCTAACTCGTCTCCTATTGTATCAAGGACCACATGTTCACTTATGAAACCTCTGCTACCATGTTCAACATGCATTGCTGCAAACTCAATGAGGAATGATCACCAGCCAAAAAAAAGAAGGAATGTAAACGAAAAAGGATCACATCACTATGCCCGAATGTCCAAAGACAAGAAAGAAGAATACCTACTGAAGCCGCGAAATGCTCGTCGCCATCGAAAGAAAACCGAATCTAATTCTAAGTATGTCGTGGGCATCAATCATCCACCCTACCGAAGGCACCTGGTAACATATTGGATTACTTCATATCATCGTACATACCCTGTTTGCTTTTATGTCAGGTATTGTTGCGGTTTATTTATGTATTGATCAAATGGGACCAGGGCAATTTGACATCACAAGCCTTGAGGGCACACCAAAAGAAGGATTATACTGCTTCGACGCCAATACAACCAATGCCTTTTGTTTACACCTTTTTCATTCTATTATTTCACATCTCACTTTTATTTTTTCTTTGTTCTTTTATTGTGTACAAAGATGTCTTGGAGGGATGAATGGAGGTTTCTTATTCCGTCATGTTATTCAGTCTTTAATATATTTTTACTGTATATGTTAATCATCTCCTTGTAACACCATACCTCTTTTTTCTCTATGCGTGCTATGCAGCCATGACCGACGTGTAACGCCCACGATGCGGCTATATCTCCCACGTGTCGAGGCACGACTTAGAGGCATAACCGCATAGTGGTTTTGTCGCAAGAAGGGTCATCTTCACACAATCCCATGTAATGAACAAGAATGGGATAAAGAGTTGGCTTACAATCGCCACTTCACACAATACATAAATATCATCATACATCATCCAAATTACAATCATATAGACCGACTACGGTCAAAATCCAGATGAAAATAAGACAACCCCAAATGCTAGATCCCCGATCGTCCCAACTGGGCTCCACTACTGATCATCAGGAAAAGACACATAGTAACGACCACGTTCCTCGTCGAACTCCCACTTGAGATCGACGCCATCATCTGCACTGGCATCGTCGGCACCTGCAACTGTTTTGGTAGAATCTGTGAGTCACGGGGACTCAGCAATCTCACACCCGCGAGATCAAGACTATTTAAGCTTGTAGGGAAGGGAGGTGCAAAGAGGTGGAGCTGTAGCGGCAAAAGCATATATGGTGGCTAACTTGCGCAAATGAGAGCGAGAAGAGAAGCAACGGAACGGACGTCAACTAGCAATGACCAAGAAGTGATCCTGAACACCTACTTACGTCATTCATAACACAGACCGTGTTCACTTCCCGGACTCCGCCGAGAAGAGACCATCACGGCTACACACGCAGTGGATGTATTTTAATTGGGTCAAGTGACAAGTTATCTATAACCGGACATTAACAAATTCCCATCTGCCTCATAACCGTGGGCACGGCTTTCGAAAGATAATACCCTGCAGGGGTGTCCCAACTTAGCCCATCATAAGCTCTCACGGTCAACGAAGAATAAACCTTCTCCCGGAAAGACCCGATCAGTCTCGGAATCCCGGTTTACAAGACATCTCGACAATGGTAAAACAAGACCAGCAAAGCCGCCCGAATGTGCCGACAAATCCCGATAGGAGCTGCACATATCTCGTTCTCAGGGCACACCGGATAAGTCAAGCTACGAGTAAAACCAGACCTCGAGTTTCCCCGAGGTGGCCCCGCAGGCTGCTCGGTTCGGACCAACACTCGAAGGAGCACTGGCCCGGGGGGGTTAAAATAAGATGACCCTCGGGCTCGCGAAAACCCGGGGGAAAAAGGCTTAGGTAACAAATGGTAAAACCAAGGTTGGGCCTTGCTGGAGGAGTTTTATTCAAGGCGAACTGTCAAGGGGTTCCCATAAATCACCCGACCGCGTAAGGAACGCAAACTCAAGGAACATAATCCCGGTATAACAGTAACTAGGGCGGCAAGAGTGGAACAAAACACCAGGCATAAGGCCGAGCCTTCCACCCTTTACCAAATATATATAGATGCATTAATTAAATAAGAGATATTGTGATATCCCAACATATCCATGTTCCGACATGGAACAAACTTCAACTTCACCTGCAACTAGCAACGCTATAAGAAGGGCTGAGCAAAAGCGGTAACTTAGCCAAACAACGGTTTGCTAGGAGAGGATGGTTAGGGGCTGACATGGCTAAAATGGGAGACATGATATAGCAAGTGATAGGTAGCGGAGCATGGCAATAGAGCGAACAACTAGAATAGCAAAGATAGAAGTGATTTCGAGGGGTGGTCATCTTGCCTGCAAGGTTCTCAGAGTTGTCGAAAGTTTGATCCTCGTAAGCGTACTCGACAGGTTCCTCGTTCACGAACTCGTCTCCCGGCTCTACCCAAGACAAGAACACAAACAAACGAAACCACAATCAACAACGAGGAATGCGCAAGCAACATGATGCAAAACATGTATGATATGCAAGATATGATGTGCGATGCATATGCGAGCTCCGGAAAGAAAAAGATGAACATGGCAGTAACTTGGCAAACCAAGCATGCCACTGGAAAGATGAGATGATTTCGGTCGAAATCGATATAAAGATCACCGGAATCGGATGCACGGTTTGCAAATGGCAAGCAAAACAAGAATGACACGAATCTGCGATTAACAGCAAGATAGCACTTAAAATGCAACAAGCAACAATGCTACAGCACCCCAACATAGCAACAAAGCATATGGCAGTAGACTACAGGAGATGCTTGACAAAAGATGAACACTGAGCTATGGCTAGTTCACAATATATCAAGCTCAAACAAGCATGGCAAAAGTGCAAAAGATTACAGGTTCACAGACTTGGTGAAAAACTGGACATGGCAGTAACCAGCATCAGGTAGCAAAGTTCCGAGCACGAAATCAACATGCTACAGGAACTTAACATAGCAAAATAAGGCATGGTAGTGTTCTACTAAATGCACATGACAAAAGTCCCTTACTGACCATAAGCCAAAAAGAACCAGAAGATATGATGGCAAGCATGTTAACATAGCAAGTTTCGTTATCAGGTTTCAGACTTAGCAGAAAACAGAGCATGGCAGAAATATTAATATGTAGGCCTCTTTGTGAGCTTGATGCACTCACTACAGAGCAATGCATGACAAACCAAGCATACCTACAGCAAGATGGCATGTTTATAAAGCTAACCATGGCAAGAACAATTGCATAGCATGTATGGATCAACTACAATAAGCTTGGCAAAATTGCATATCATGTTAAGAATCTGCCAGAAATATTTTATAGCAAAAGTAGAGCAAGATTGAGTCATGCTATGGCACTCCATAATTGAAAAAAAATTACAGGAATGGATCAATAACAACTGTAGCTACAAAACATCCTTACTGAATATCTCCAAAATATGCATGGATATCTCTGTAGCATCAAGTTTACATGGCAACAAAATTATAGCAGACAAGGACTTAGAGAAATCACTAAGTCCCTGAAATCAGAAATATTACGGAGCCAACTTTGCATGCTTGTGCTAGTCACCACAGAGATCACAAAAATACATGGACTATACCACTGGAAAGATGGCATGGCATACTTCAAAACACATGTAGAGCTCATGCTCATAAGATGCACAGATTAAACGATACAAAAATGACAAATCTCCAAGTTCTGTCAAGAACCAGAGAATAACAGCAACTAGCCCTCTTCCAACGAAGATTTGGGCATCAAGATGACCTCTAATGAATATGGTGCAATTGAACAAAATTAAGAGCATCATGAGGCGAACAATTTGACATATTACACGCGCAAATCAGAGCTACATGCAAGAAGTTATGGCATCGGGAACAGGAGCACATGCTGGTAAAATATGAGGACTTAGAAAAAAAAGAAGGACGAAGTCAACGGGAGCTACAGTGGCTACCAGATCGGATCGAGAGAGGCCGTCGATGGCGGGGGCGCGACTTCGCCGGAGAGGAGGGACGGGGCGCCGGCCAGAGGAGGGGAGGCGCGGCCGCCGGCGGGCACGGGCGGCAGGGCCGCGGGTGGCCGGAGGAGGAGCGCCGGCGGCGGCCTCGGGAGGCGCGTCGGGCGGCGGCGGAGATGGCGGGGCCGGCCGGCGGCGATGGCGGCGGCGGCGGGGCCGGCCGGCGGTGGCGCGGGCGGGCGGCGCGCTGGGCGCGGAGGCGGCGGCGAACGGGCCGGCGGGCCCGCGGCGGGCTTCGCGGGCCGGCGCGGTGGAGAGGGCGGCGGCGACACGTGGCGGCGGCGGGGCGGTTGGACGTGTCCGGCTCCACCCGGACGTGTCCGGCGGCGCGCGGTGGAGAAACTAGGGTTTCGTCTGCGGTTTCGTTTTACGGGATGCCCACATATTTATAGGTAGAGGGAGCTAGGAGACTCCAAATGAGGTGCGGTTTTCGCCCACACGATCATGATCGAACGACCTAGAGCATGGAAGAGAGTTTGGTGGGTTTTGGGCTGGTTTTGGAGGGGGTTTTTGCTGGACACTCAAATAGACTTTACGGATGCCCGGTTAACCGTTGGAGTACCAAACGACCTCCGAATGAAGCGAAACTTGACCGGTAGACTCCGGGTGGTATATTAAGACCACTTGACAAGCCTCGGTCCATTCCGAGAAAGTTTGACACACGCACCCGAAAGAAAAGAAGAGGGGTGCACCGGAGGAGATAGGAGCGCCGGATTGGAAAACAGACAACGGGGAAAATGCTTGGATGCATGAGACGAACACTTATGCAAATGCAATGCACATGATGACATGGTATGAAAATGCATGACATGACAAAATACAAAACGAAAGACAAAATCCGACAACGGAGGGAAAAACATATCACAAAGCCGAAAATGACAAGAGTCGGAGTTACAAATATGGCAAGTTACATGCGGGGTGTTACACGACGTACATGTGCAATGCAAGGAATGAAAATTATGTTAGATTACTTGTTAGTTTAGATGATCATAGAAGCATATTCGTTACGTCTTATCTTTGGATGTACCGCCCAATATTACTATGTATTGTGAATAGTTTAGTATGTATTTGCATTGATTTCTTATAGCCCTTCTTAGATTTAGTTATATCTTACACAAAAGAAAGGAAAGTCACTTTCTGCACGGGAGAATACAAAGTAGCAAATGGTCTATATTATACCATAATATGATTATTTTGTGATTGCATGTGTTGTGAGCATGTTTGAAAGTTGGAACTATTTCATAATGCTTGTGTGACAAGTTTCATGGATTTTCTCTAAAGTTATATGGAAGTCCAATGCAATGTGTACTTTGTGGGGGTTACTATAGTACGTTATATTTGTCGAAACGTGCGTTGCACATGCATAATTACTAGTATTTCAAAATATACAACAAGGGAAATGATTGATGACCCCCCGTTCTTCACCTTTTTATTTTAGTGATCCAATGTCACATTGAATTCATATGTATGCGGATACTACAAAAAAGGGGTCGAGAATTGAAAATTGCTTTTGGAGGCCAAGCTCCATGGAGGTTGTTTTTTGAAAAATTCAAAATTCATATGTTTACATCTAAAAAAATATGAAGAAGTACATATATATACATGGAGGCATAATGCACATATGTGTCAATCTTCATGATGAAATACGTTGAAATAAGGCATGTGAAAAAAAATGTGGCTTTCAGCACATGATAGTGTTCACCCCCAAAGTCCATGAATGTTTTTGTACAAGTCGCAATTCAAGGTATATCATCTTGAATTTTTACACACATGTACATTTCATTCTTATATACTTGAATATTTTTTCAGATTTTTTTGAAAATGGAAAGATTGAATTTTGAAATTTTCGGCCTCCATGGAGCCCGGTCACCAAAACGCCCTAATCATGGAGAATGTGATGATGAGTTTCTTTCTCAAGTGTAGAACCACTCAAAAAGCCTCTCATTTTTTTCCCACTATCTCTCTGCATTTCTGTTGCCAAGAGCCTCCGAACCACATCCTTTCAAACACCACGATCAATCTCTGAGATAGCCGTTGCAAAACTCTAATCAGTTGGAGTCTCCAAAACATTTTCGTTCGGAGTCACCGGAGCACTTGCGCACTCCTTTGTAGAACAAACGATCAGCTGAGGAATTATAGGACCCATGTGTAATTATAGGACTTCTTGGTTGCTTTTTTTTTTTTGCAAATTTGCACGAGCTCTCCCTGTGGCCGTGGGATCTATCCAAGGACCGAGCTCCTTCTGGAGCACCTGGAGTTAGGTGCTCCGGGAGCACACGATATTTCCCCCTCCTTTGTATACAACGGCTTGGAAACTCCGAATAACATCTGGCTGGAATTTCCTAACGCTATTATTCCAGTAGCGTGCGCAGGTGAGCCAAGGCCAGTGGAAGCCTCCGAACAACATATCACCTAATCCAATAATACACTCCAATGTTAGGTCAGGAGTAGTACTTTTCTTTAACAATGATTCTATGGAGAAACAGTTGGTGGTGCTGGTCCACCGCCCTACTATTCGCATCACCTTCAGTCTGGTTAGCTCCAATCTTCTCTGCTTGCCTCTGTTGCAGTCTTGCAGAGCACCAAAAGGAAAAGGTATGTGTTGCCCATGGTTGGGACTTGGGAGTTTTGCTTGTTTTGGAGTTTTGTAGCCTGTCAGGGTGCTGTGTTCTGTCTAGTGGCCTTTGGTGGTAGACCGGAATAATGGTGTTGGTGGTGTGAGGGCATGCCTGATTCAGCAGGTCTCTCTGTCTCTACATAACGAAGTGACCATTTCCGCTTCCGATCCACAGCTTCAAGCCAAGGCCGGCGTCATGGACCCTGGCTCCGACATCATCGAGTACGAGAGGCCCGGCGTCGTGCGCGTGTACAAGAGCGGCCGCGTCGAGCGCTTCGACGGCACCGACACCAACACCGTCCCGCCCTGCCCCTCCGGGGACCCCGCCAATGGCGTCGCCTCCAAGGACGTCGTCCTCAACGCGTCCGCCAACATCTCCGCTCGCCTGTACAGTCCGGCCGCGGAGCCTGGCAAGAAGCTCCCCGTCGTCGTTTACTTCCACGGCGGCGGTTTCCTTGTCCAAACCCCGGCCTCCCCGTTCTACCACGCCTACACCGCGTCGCTCGCCGCCGCGGCGCCGGCCGTCGTGGTCTCCGTCAACTACCGCCTCGCTCCCGAGCACCGCCTCCCCGCCGCCTACGACGACGCCTACGCCGCGCTTAAGGCGGTCCTCGCCTCGTGCCGCCCGGACGGCGCCGAGCCGTGGCTCGCGGCGCACGGCGACGCCTCCCGCGTCGTCCTCGCCGGCGACAGCGCCGGCGGCAACATCGCGCACAACACGGCCATAAGGCTGCGGAAGGAATGCATCGAGGGCTACGGCGACGGTGTCAGCGGCGTCGCGCTCCTGCACTCCTACTTCTGGGGGACAGAGCAGGTGGGCCGGGAGCCCACGGATGCCGCCTACCGCGGCGAGTTTGAGCGCTTGTGGGACGTCGCCTGTGGCAGCCAGTTCGGCCCCGACCACCCTTACATCAACCCAGCGACGTCACCCGGGGAGTGGAGTCAGCTCGGGTGCGGCCACGTGCTGGTCACCACGGCGGAGCTCTGCTGGTTCGTGAACAGGGCGCGCGCGTACGCGGAGGGGATCAAGGCGTGCGGGTGGGACGGAGTGGTCGAGTTCCACGAGACCAAGGGCGAGGAGCATGTCTACTTCTTGTTTAAGTCCGGCTGCGACAATGCCGTCAAGGAGCTCGCCGTCGTGGCCGACTTCGTCGGGCGCTGTTGAGGTTGCTTGGCCTTTCTGCTCGCCCGATGAATGATTCACCAGTATTTTCTTTTTGAAGAAACAGAGTGATTCATCAGTAATAAAGGATAACATGATTGGCGAGCCGATCAACCGGCCAAAATTTCATCGTGAGATCCAGGCAATCCAAAGTTGCAATATCAAATTCATAAATCCTCGAAGTCAGCTGCTTCCAAAATAATTGTTCGATCATGGCGGCAATGCCAAGACGCACATGAATTCTTCAACATCTCAGGCCAACCTCTTGCATTCTCTGCTAAAAGTCTTTCTGTGTCCTCGGCATTTGGTGCTCACATATATTGATCTTCATAAACCCTAACCATAGTATCAGCAAACACATTTGTGCATACTATGATTGTATCTTCAGTCATTCGAAGATACTCATTATCATTTCTTCAACAATGCCATATGCAAACATTCAAAGTGCCGTGGTCACCTTTTGAAAACAAGAAAAGCCTAACGGACCGACACACTTATTCGTTGCTTGAAGAACGGTTATTTGTCTTACATGTCATCACCAATTTGATGGAACAAATGTTCAGACCTATGGAAGCGTCGCCAGAACATGTAGCCATGGTAGGTACCGTCGGTGTCAAAACCGGCGGATCTCGGGTAATAGGGGGTCTCGAACTGTGCGTCTAGGGTCAATGGTAACAGGAGACGGGGGACACGATGTTTACCCAGGTTCGGGCCCTCTTGATGGAGGTAATACCCTACTTCCTGCTTGATTGATCTTGATGAATATGAGAATTACAAGAGTTGATCTACCACGAGATCGTAATGGCTAAACCCTAGATGTCTAGCCTGTATGATTATGATTGCCCTCTACGGACTAAACCCTCTGGTTTATATAGACACCGGAGGGGCCTAGGGTTGTGCAGAGTCGGTTTACAAAGGAAGGAATCTACATATCCGAACGCCAAGTTTGCCATCCACGCAAAGGAGAGTCCCATCCGGACACGTGAAGAAGTCTTCTGTCTTGTATCTTCATAGCCCATTAGTCCAGCCCATGTTACATAGTCCGGACGCCCGAAGACCCCTTAATCCAGGACTCCCTCAGTAGCCCCCGAACCAGGCTTCAATGACGATGTATTCGGCTCGCTGATTGTCTTCGGCATTGCAAGGCGGGTTCTTTCTCCGATCACTTTAATGTACCTGGTCCGAAAAGTTGTACTCGGTTCGTGCTTTAATGTCACACCCTTTGGCTTCTGCGCCTCCATTGCTTCTGCTTCCACGTGTCGAGCGAATACGAGAGGTCAGGGTATTTTTTACACATAACACCCCGGCCACGTAAGATAGGCATCTATTTAAAGAGATTGGATCTCAGATCCCATTCCACACCAAGCAGAAAATCCTTAGAGCTTGCTAGGAGAAACCATTCCAACATGGCTAGCGTTCCCAGTTCTTCCTCCCACCCCCGCGGCTCCGAAAAAGGCGATTGGGAGAGATGTTTCATTCCCCACGATCAGCTGATTAAGCTTCAAACGCAGGGATTTCTTCCTCCTGCGGATCTAGTCCCTGTTCGAGCAGGATTGACCTCCTTCGATGGCGAAGCCCAGGCGGAAAATTTCCCCAATCAAACCAGGGGGGAACGAGTGTGCTTAGTTTCCTACTTGTTGAGAGGTGTTGGGTTTCCAATCCAACCCTTCCTCCGAGGACTCCTAGAGTATTACGGCCTCCAACTGCACAATTTCACTCCGGCCCCCATTCTCCATATCGCGGGTTTCGTGGCTCTTTGCGAGCTATTCCTGGACTGTGAGGCCCATTTTGAGTTATGGAGGAAGCTATTCTGCCTCGTCCCTCGTACCCAAATGGGTTCGATATTCGTGGTGGGCGGTGCCGGGGTATGGCGCATAGCCGGGACCGGATACTTATCCGGCACGCCGAAGAAGGCGTCCGAAGAATGGCCCTCAGAATGGTTCTATATCGAGGATGTCATTCTCCCCGACCCAGTTCGAATGGGTCTTCCCGAATTTTCAAGTGCTCCGTTGAAGAAACGCCACAGTTGGCGTCCTCGGAGCCTTGAGGAGGAGATAGCGCAGAAGTCCATCAGTTAATGAGCAAGATAAGGATACTCGCTCAGTCCGGATTATCAATAATCGAGGTAATGGCAACTTCCATAGTGCGGGGTGTTCAGCCACTCCAATTCAGGCGACTCCCAATGTGGCACTATAATGGGGAAGACGACGCCTCACGCTGCGGACGGAAAGGTCCGAACGCCCCTGCTGCCCTGGCCACAATATTGGTCGATCTGTATAAAGGGGAGAAAGAGGAGTTTACTCGCCTTAAACGCCAAGAGGGATTCTCCATGTACAATACCCCTAGCTGGGTGAGCTTTAATCCCACATCATCACTCAATCCCTTCCCCGAGTCATGTTTAATTGACATTTTACTCGTTCTTTTCTAACAGGAATGGCGGAAGGCTATCGCGGGGATTTATAGCCCCGCACCGCAGCCGGAGGACCATAATCGCGACCTCGATCCCGGATTCGAAGAGGATCCGGACATATTTGTAGAACTCCAAGAGGGAGTCTTCTACCAGGCGAGCTATGATGGCACAGAAGTGGCCATCGTGGCCGATTACCCTGGCCTTCTTCCTGCCTCACATGTAAGTAGCCATGAGACATTTCCTCCGAAGGAGCTTCCTCATTCTACCTCACCCACTGCACTGTCTCGTGCTCCAAAGGGGAGGTGCTCGACGCATCATATTGCACCAAAGGCGACTCGCAAGAGAACGGCGCTCGCGCCGAACAAGCCTTCGAAGAGGAAGGCAAATGAAAACACGGCCGAGCCTTCGTCAAAGAGGTATGGTTTTTTAAATATGCCCTTTGGCAATCACATCGAACTGTGACACTGTCCGCTGTGTCTTATCAGGAGGAGCGTGCGTCAGACTATGTCCGGGGATCCCGCCGGTCATGCCTCCACCAGTCAAGTTCCAGACCCCGCCATAAGGACAGAGGCTGACACGGGAGTGACACCGGATTGTCCTCCTACAGAGGATTCAGATGATGTATCTGTCACGAACTCGGAAGTGGAGAGCGCCATGAATCATCGGCGCTGGAAGGCCGCTCTCCGCGACCCCGGCTTTTCAAAAGAGGCATTCAATGCCTTCAGCTCGACCGATGCATACATCCGAGCTGCTCGGGATGGGCTTGCCAGAGCCACCGACCAGCATTTAAAAGATATGCGGTAAGTACAGATTTGGTAATCATATACCAGTAGCCCCGAGACTTGAAGCAGTTTGATACAACTGATTTAAGGATCATTGTATAATCAGGCACTCACGGAGAAGAATAGCCTACTGTCTCAAGAGCTGGAAAAGGGTCAAACCCGACTGGCTGCAGTTACCGTCGAACTGGAGAAATCCAAGGAGGCAACGCTTGTTAATATTCCCTTCCATCAGAAAAATGTAATCATATACCAGTAATGTTAATATTGTTGCATTTCCGATGACAGGATCAGCAGATCAACTGGAAGGGGAACTGAAAGTCGCGCAGGTGGGCGAACAAGAGGCCAAAAGGCAACTGGCCGCAGGCGAACGTGTGCTGACACGGGTCAGGGATGAAAAGAACAAGCTGCAGGACTCCAATACCCTGCTGGGTGAAGAGCTAAAAGATGTGCGAGCCCAGCTAGCTGACGCTGTCAAGGAGAATAGGAGGCTACGAGGCGGCATATTTAGTATGCTTTTGAACTTACCTTCGTGTAATTCAGCAAAGAAATGATCTAACAGATTTATGTCTGTAGGTATGCTGACCGGCCGTCCCGAAGAGGAAATGTCCGGCTCTCAAGGCGACTTGTTGCAAGAGCTGTCCCAACTGCACGAGCGAGCTCGGCAGACAATGCAGAGCATTGACAAAGTTTTGTGGCCATCCGCCTCTCCTCCAGGAAGTATGGAGGAGCTTGTGAAGCTATTCCAAGGAGCTCGGCGGTGCTTCCGGTTATGGAAGATATCGTCCTGCCGAGAAGGTGCGCGAGAGGCCTGGGCCATGGTAAAAACACGGTACACCAGGCTTGATCTGAATCATATGGCCCGGGTCGGACCGTTGGGGTCAGATGGAAAAGAAGTTCTAGTTAGTCTGGTATATGACCAGGTAAAGGTAGCCACCAAGTATTCCCAACAGAATTGTAAGCTAGATAGCCTGTTAGATGGCATAGAGGAAGAAGTTTTTGAGTCCAAGTGACTACGTACTTCAGTTGACAAATTTGTCCCTAGCCGGATTGTAAAACGATTGTCATGGCTGACCTTTTCGCTTCAACCTATGGACCCGAAGGCGCGGAGTGTTTCCGAATACCGTAACGGTAATATAGACCGGGGTATGCATGGAAGCCAGGTGTAGGGGTCATAGTTGCTTGAACAGACAAGTTGTATCCAGCTAGCTATGTTATATTACATGTTGAATGTAAGAAACATCTTCCAGGGAGAATAGTTTCGTTAAGGGTTCCTTTCCCTAGGTGAACATGCGTTGGTATGCATGTCCGAACTATGATCGAAAAGTCACAGTATATGTAACACCCGGGGGTTCATAGTGTAATGAATGTAAAACATCTTTAGTTCGCCGGCCGAATATTCTCTTAAGAACGCTAGCTTTCGGCTTCACCCAGTCTGAGGTACACGTCCGGATGACCCGGCTGTAACAATCGCAGAGGTGCTCCCTTTATGCCCTAGCAGAACAAACGGGAATGTAGGGCATAAACACAGGAGCCAGGCAACCCAGCTTGGTCAAACTTAAGTCATAACGGTGCATATAATGGTGGAGAAAAGGTACATATGAGGAAAAGGACACATATGTGGGGAGCTTAATGCTCGTAAAATAATAACAATAAGCTTCTGTAAAAGAAGCCCCCAAGTATTATGAGCGTGTACATTTAAGGATGTGTACGTCATAGGTGTGCAGTTTAGCTGCACAAGAGCTTAAAGCTAGACAAAAAGGTTAAACAGAGGAAAAATGGAGACAAAGGGAGAAGAAAACGAACAAAGAGTCCGGCTCTAGGCGTAGAATCTTCGGAGTCTGGTCACATTTCACGGGTTCGGCTCTAGGCGATTGTCCGATGCATCACGCAGGCGGTACGCTCTTCCAGTGAGAACTTCATCGATGATGAAGGGACCCTCCCACTTGGGCTTGAGTTTGTCCTTTTTCTTTTCTGGCAAGCGTAGAACGAGTTCACCAACATTATAAGTCTTGGCTCGCACCTCTCTGCTTTGATATCTGTGAGCCTGTTGTTGATAGAATGCAGAGCAGGCCTTTGCAACGTCGCGCTCCTCCTCCAAGGCATCTAGACTATCCTGCCGATCCAACTCGGCTTCTCTCTCTCATACATGCGCACTCGAGGTGAGTCATAAATGATGTCACAGGGCAAAACGGCCTCTGTGCCGTACACCATGAAGAATGGCGTATATCCGGTAGTGCGATTGGGCATGGTCCGCAGCCCCCAGAGTATGGAGTCGAGCTCCTCAACCCAGTGCTTGTGATTCTTTCAACGACCGCACTAGTCTAGGCTTAATGCCACTCATAATAAGACCATTAGCTCGTTTGACTTGACCGTTTGTTTGTGGATGATAGACCGAGGCGTAATCGAGCTTAATGCCCAATTTAGCACACCAGGATTTCACTTCATCGGCTGTGAAATTGGAGCCGTTATCGGTGATGATGCTGTGTGGGACACCATAACGGTGCACGACACCAGATATAAAGTCTATCACAGGTCCAGCTTCGGCCGTTTTCACTGGTTTGGCCTCTATCCATTTGGTGAATTTATCTACCATGACTAGCAGATATTTTTTCTTATGGCTTCCTTCTTTAAGGGGTCCAACCATATCAAGCCCCCAGACCGCAAAAGGCCAAGTAATGGGGATTGTTTGTAGAGCAGTAGGCGGCATATGGCTTTGATTGGCGAAGAGCTGGCATCCGACACAACGTTGGATCAGGTCATGTGCATCTGCTCGGGCCGTCGGCCAAAAGAAACCTGTACGGAAGGCCTTACTTACAAGGGCCCGAGAAGCGGCGTGGTGATCACCGAGACCAGCATGGATTTCAGCCAGGAGCTGCCGTCCCTCTTCTTCGGAGATACATCTTTGAAGGACTCCGGTAGCACTTTTCTTGTAGAGCTCTCCGTCATGGACCTTGTAGGCTTTCGAGCGCCGAACAATGCAGCGAGCCTCATTCTAGTCCTCAGGGAGCTCTCACCTATTAAGGTAGGCCAAGAAGGGTTCGTTCCATGGGGTAATTACTGTCATTATTAGATGGGCCGATGGTGTCATTTCGGTGGCTGAGCCCCCGATGATATCTGTATTGTGTTCGGAATCTGGGGGTATAATCGGATCCGGACTAGTGCTGCCGCTCTCATCCTGCCACACCACGGATGGCTTGAAGAGCCTTTCCAAAAAGATGCTAGGCGGGATGGGGTCACGCTTGGCGCCCATGCGAGCAAGGACATCCGTTGCTTGATTGCTTTCTCGAGCCACATGATGAAACTCGAGTCCCTCAAACCGAGCTGATACTTTGAGTACGGCGTTGCGATAGGCCGCCATTGATAATCCCCAAGTGCAGGGAATCATTGTAGCAATTCCCAAAGGTGGAAGTGATAAGTATGGAGTGTCGAACCCACAAGGAGCTAAAGGTAAGATCAATATTCTCTCAAGTCCTATCTGCCACTGATACGACTCTACGTACACCGAACGTTTGCTTCCAACTAGAAACGAGAAATAAAACTACGTTGTGGGTATGAAGAGGATAACTTTGCATGATATCGGAGAGCTAAAATATAAAAGTAGGTGATGTTATCATAAAGTCATAATATATTACTAAATATTATAAATAGCGAGTGTGGAATAATGATGGATCGGTGTGCGGAATTATCCTAGGCAATTGTTAACAAGACCGGTAGTCGTCATTGCAATTTCATATGAGGGAGAGGCATAAGCTAACATACATTCTCTACTTGGATCATATGCACTTATGATTGGAACTCTAGCAAGCATCCGCAACTACTAAAGATCATTAAGGTAAAACCCAACCATAGCATTAAAGCATCAAGTCCTCTTTATTCCCATACGCAACAACCCCCTTACTCGGTTTTGTGTTTCAGTCACTCACCAACCCACTATAAGTGAATCATGAACATATTGCAACACCCTACAGCGGGAATCCCTCACGCTTGCGCGACACGGAGGGCACCATAGGACAACACCAAAATAAAACATACAACTCGTACCAATCTAGATCATCAATCAACCCAAAGACAAGGGATATCTACTCAAAACATCATAGGATGGCAACACATCATTGGATCATAATATGTGGCATAAAGCACCATGTTCAAGTAGGGATTACAGCGGGGTGCGGGAGAGTGGACCGCGTAAAAGAGATGAGGATGGTGATGGTGGTGGTGATGTTGATGAAGACGATCGCCGCGGCGATGATTCCCCTCCCGATGGCACTCCGGCGCCACCAAGAGAGAGGAGGAGAGGTTCTCCCCCTTGTGCTTCCTCCTCCATGGCCTCCCCCTAGATGGGGAAAGGTTCTCCCTCTGGTCCTTGGCCTTCATGGCGATGATGGCCTCTCCGGGATACTCCTCCATGGCCACCGGTGATGATGGCCCCCTCCGGCAGGGTGCCAGAGAGGGCCTAGATTGATTTCTCGTGGCTACAGAGGCTTGTGGCGGCGGAACTTCCGATCTAGGTTAATTTTCCGAGGTTTCTGTATTTATAGGAATTTTTGGCGTCGGTCTCACGTCAAGGAGGTGCCCGAGGCGTCCACGAGGCAGGCCCACGCGCCTGGGGGGGTGGGCACGCCCCCCACCCTTGTGGGTTCCCCGGGACTCTCCTGGCCCAACTCTTTTACTCCGGGGTCTTCTTTTGGTCCATAAAAAACCGTCAAAATTGGCACGTTAATTGGACTCCGTTTGATATTCCTTTTCTGTAAAACTCAAAAACAAGGAAAAAACAGGAACTGACACTGGGCTCTAGGTTAATAGGCTAGTCCCAAAAATCATATAAAATAGCATATAAATGCATATAAAAGATCTAAGATGGATAATATAATAGCATGAATACTTCATAAATTATAGATATGTTGGAGACGTATCAGCATCCCCAAGCTTAATTCCTGCTCGTCCTCGAGTAGGTAAATGATAAAAGAAATAATTTATGAAGTGTGAATGCTAGCAGGTGCACAAGTTTGATCAATGATAATTTCAATCACCTTTTCTAGCATCATTATATGTCATAAAAGTAGCTCATCTCATAAAACTTTTCATGATCAAGTAACAAGCTATTCACATGTTAAAGTATAGATCATAAACTTTCTTGAAAACTAACAAACAGTGCTCTTAGTCATCAAACAATTGCAATTCATCTTATTTTCAAGAAGGGTCTATGTCAGAGCTTTGATTTAGCAAACTCCACATACTCAACTATCATTTAATCTTTCGCAATTGCTAACACTCACGTGATATTTATGGGTTCAAACTTTTAATCGAACACAGAGAAAGATAGGGGCTTATAGATTCGCCTCCCAACCTTTTACCTCAAGGGTAATGTCAACAATAATAGTTCATGATAACTTACATCCAATTGGATATATATATCAGGATCTTTCCAACACAATGTGCTTGCCAAAGGATAAAATGTAAAAAGAAAAGGTGAAGATCACCATGACTCTTGCATAAGGTAGAAGATAAAAGTAAAAGATAGGCCCTTCGCAGAGGGAAGCAGAGGTTGTCATGCGCTTTTATGGTTGGATGCACAAAATCTTAATGCAAAAGAACGTCACTTTATATTGCCACTTGTGATATGGACCTTTATTATGCAGTCCGTCGCTTTTATTTCTTCCACATCACATGATCATATAAAGCTTATTTTCTCCACATTAATAGATCATACATATTTAGAGGGCAATTTTTATTGCATGCACCGATGACAACTTACTTGAATGATCTTACTCAATCCATAGGTAGGTATGGTGGACTCTCATGGCAAAACTCATTTTAAGGGATGTTTGGAAGCGCAAGTAGTATTTCTACTTGGTGCAAAGAATTTGGCTAGCATGAGAGGGAAAGGCAAGCTCAACATGTTGGATGATCCAAGACAATATACTTTATTTCGGATATAAGAAAACATAACCCATTACGTTGTCTTCCTTGTCCGACATCAACCTTTCAGCATGTCATATTTTAATGAGTGCTCACAATTACAAAAGATGTCCAAGATAGTATATTTATATGTGAAATCTCTTTTGCTTCAATATTCTTTCATGAATTGTTCAAGTGACCAATTCTGAGTTTGCTAACCTTCAATAAGTTTACTACCTATACTTATTATATGTGAAGTCATTACTCCCCATGTTATAAGCATATGAAACATATATAAATTCAGATTTATGACATTCAATTCATTCAACCATTTACTCATAGGATATACGTGAAGCACATGAGTAAATGACAAACTACTCCAAAAGATATAAGTGAAGAACATTGAGTAGTCAAATAATTAACTAGCCATGGGAGGATTCTTTTTCATTCAATATTTCAGATACAATGATTTTATTCAAACAGCAAGTAAAATTGAAAACACGCTCCAAGCAAAACACATATCATGTGACGAATAAAAATATAGCTCCGAGTAAGGTATACCGATAGTTTTGAAGACGAAAGAGGGGATGCCTTCCGGGGCATCCCCAAGCTTAGGCGCTTGAGTCTTCCTTGAATATTACCTTGGGGTGCCTTGGGCATCCCCAAGCTTAGGGTCTTTCCACTCCTTATTCTCCTCATATCGATATCTCACCCAAAGCTTGAAAACTTCAATCACACAAAACTTAACGAAACTTCATGAGATAGGTTAGTATGATAAAGAGTAAACCATTAACTTTGGTACTGTCAAAGACAAGGTTCATAATTTTTCTCACACAATTCCTACTATACCATATCATTTCTATAATTTATATTGAGAAATATAATCCATAGAAACTAGAAAACAAGCAAACTATGCAATGAAAACAGAATCTGTCAGAAACAGAACAGTCTGTAATGATCTGAACAGAAACCATACTTATGATACTCCAAAAATTATGAAATAAATTTCTGGACGTGAGGAATTTGTCTATTAATCTTCTGCAAAAAGAATCAACTCAAAATCACTTTTCTTTAAAAAATGGTAGCTTATCTCGTGAGCGCAAAGTTTCTGTTTTTTACAGCAAGATCACATTAACTTTCACCCAAGTCTTCCCAAAGGTCTTACTTGGCACTTTATTGAAACAAAAGCTATAAAACATGATTTCTACAGTAGCTTAATCATGTAAACACATAAAAACAGTAAGGGTAAATATTGGGTTGTCTCCCAACAAGCGCTTTTCTTTAATGCCATTTAGCTAGGCATGATGATTTCAATGATGCTCACATAAAAGATAAGAATTGAAACATAAAGAGAGCATCATGAAGAATGTGACTAGCACATTTGAATATAACAAACTTCTTATGCCTAGGGATTTTGTGAACACATAATTTATAGGAACAAGAATCAACTAGCATAGGAAGGCAAAACAAGTATAACTTCAAAACTTTAAGCACATAGAGAGGAAACTTGATATTATTGCAACTCCTACAAGCATATATTCCTCCATCATAGTAATTTTCAGTAGCATAATGAATGAATTCATCAATAAAACCATCACATAAAGCATTCTTTTCATGATCTATAAGCATAGAAATTTTTCTACTCTCCACATAAGCAAAATTCTTCTCATTCGGAATAGTGGGATCACTAATTCCTAAAGTTGACACTCTTCCAAACCCACTTTAGATGATAGTATTGTTCATACTCCAAAAGATATAAGTGACGTTCATGGAGAATTCTATAATTAATATATACTAACCAATATCCAAGCTCAAAATATATAAGTGAAGCACACGAAGCATTCTATAAAACCATACTAAAATGATTTAAGTGAAGCACAAAGAGCAATTCTATAAGATCATACTTAAAAGATATAAGTGAAGCACATGAAGTATTCTATAAATCAGTGAAGGGCTATCTCATACTAGCGTGGTTCTTAAAGAAAAAGAAAAACTCAAAGGACACAAATCATGTGAACCAAACAAAAACCGAGGTATACCAATATTTGTTGAAGAAGAAAGATGGGATGCCAACCGGGGCATCCCCAAGCTTAGATGCTTGAGTATCATTTGAAATATTTACTTGGGGTGCCTTGGGCATCCCCAAGCTTGAACTCTTGCCTCTCTTTATTCTTCTCATATTGATAGCTCCTCGATCTTCGAACACTTCACCCACACAAAACTTTAACAAAAACTTGTGAGATCCGTTAGTGTAATAAAGAAAATCACTACCTTTAGGTACTGTAATGAACTCATTCTTTATTTATATTGGTGTTAAACCTACTGTATTCCAACTTCTCTATGTTTCATACCCCCCGATACTACCCATAGATTCATCAAAATAAGCGATCAGCACATAGAAAACAGAATCTGTCGAAAACAGGACAGTCTGTAGTAATCTGGAAGTTTAGTAAACTTATGTAACTCCAAAAATTATGAAATAAATTTGAAAATTTGAAAATTTTGTACATAATTAATTTGAAAAAAGTTTCAGACCCATTTGACCTTCCAGTAAAAAAATAGTAAAATCATGCGCTACAGCCAAAGTTTCTGTTTTTGTTCTGCACATAGTAAACAAGCAATCTAATCATCCTAAAACCAAAGCTTGGCACATTATTTTTATAACACAATGGATATACACAAGAGGATAATTATTTTCAGAGAAACATCCATGAAAAATTCTACATTGTTTCCGTGACCATGAACACAAGCGCTCAAGGTCGACCCTCACTTCTTCAATGCATAACTTTCCAATCACTTCTCTTTTTGAAAAACTTTTGAGGCATGAGAGGCAAGTAATTTTTTTTGTATTTTCATTCTTTTAATTTTTTTGTATGTTTCACCCACAACTAAACAGAAAAAAAAGGAAAAACAAAATCTACTTAGTGAAGAAAGTAAACAAGCACACACGAGAATATCAACCCCACGCTATTGCTGGCAACGGCGCCAGAAAAGAGCTTGATAATCCCCAAGTGCAGGGAATCATCGTAGCAATTCCCAAAGGTGAAAGTGATAAGTATGGAGTGTCGAACCTACAAGGAGCTAAAGGTAAGATCAATATTCTCTCAAGTCCTATCTGCCACTGATACGACTCTACGTACACCGAACGTTTGCTTCCAACTAGAAACGAGAAATAAAACTACGTTGTGGGTATGAAGAGGATAACTTTGCATGATATCGGAGAGCTAAAATATAAAAGTAGGTGATGTTATCATAAAGTCATAATATATTACTAAATATTATAAATAGCGAGTGTGGAATAATGGATCGGTGTGCGGAATTATCCTAGGCAATTGTTAACAAGACCGCTAGTCGTCATTGCAATTTCATATGAGGGAGAGGCATAAGCTAACATACATTCTCTACTTGGATCATATGCACTTATGATTGGAACTCTAGCAAGCATCCGCAACTACTAAAGATCATTAAGGTAAAACCCAACCATAGCATTAAAGCATCAAGTCCTCTTTATTCCCATACGCAACAACCCCCTTACTCGGGTTTGTGTTTCAGTCACTCACCAACCCATTATAAGAGAATCATGAACATATTGCAACACCCTACAGCGGGAATCCCTCACACTTGCGCGACACGGAGGGCACCATAGGACAGCACCAAAATAAAACATACAACTCGTACCAATCTAGATCATCAATCAACCCAAAGACAAGGGATATCTACTCAAAACATCATAGGATGGCAACACATCATTGGATCATAATATGTGGCATAAAGCACCATGTTCAAGTACGGATTACAGCGGGGTGCGGGAGAGTGGACCGCGTAAAAGAGATGAGGATGGTGATGGTGGTGGTGATGTTGATGAAAACGATCACGGGGGCGATGATTCCCCTCCCGATGGCACTCCAGCGCCACCAAGAGAGAGGAGGAGAGGTTCTCCCCCTTGTGCTTCCTCATCCATGGCCTCCCCCCTAGATGGGGAAAGGTTCTCCCTCTGGTCCTTGGCCTTCATGGCGATGATGGCCTCTCCGGGATACTCCTCCATGGCCACCGGTGATGATGGCCCCCTCCGGCAAGGTGCCAGAGAGGGCCTAGATTGATTTCTCGTGGCTACAGAGGCTTGCGGCGGCGGAACTTCTGATCTAGGTTAATTTTCTGAGGTTTCTGTATTTATAGGAATTTTTGGCGTCGGTCTCACGTCAAGGAGGTGCCCGAGGCGTCCACGAGGCAGGCCCACGCGCCTGGGGGGTGGGCGCGCCCCCACCCTCGTGGGTGCCCCGGGACTCTCCTGGCCCAACTCTTTTACTCCGGGATCTTCTTTTGGTCCATAAAAAACCGTCAAAAATTGGCACGTTAATTGGACTCCGTTTGATATTCCTTTTCTGTAAAACTCAAACCAAGGAAAAAAACAGGAACTGGCACTGGGCTCTAGGTTAATAGGTTAGTCCCAAAAATCATATAAAATAGCATATAAATGCATATAAAAGATCTAAGATGGATAATATAATAGCATGAATACTTCGTAAATTATAGATATGTTGGAGACGTATCAGCCATCTTCGGATCCTTGGCGTCAAAGTCTCCATTTATTTGGGATATTGTGAGATTTGAGTCCCCGCACACCTCCAGGCATTGTATGCCCATGGAGGTAACCATCCGAAGACCGTGCAATAAGGCCTCGAATTCGGCTGCATTGTTGGAGTCTGTGTATAATATTTGGAGTACGTACTGGACTGTGTCTCCAGTGGGGGATGTTAAAACAACGCCTGCCCCTAAACCGGCCAGCATTTTAGAGCCATCGAAGTACATGACCTAGTTGGAATATGTGCCGTACTCTTTAGGGAGTTCGGCCTCTGTCCATTCGGCGACGAAGTCGGCCAATACTTGGGATTTAATGGCCCGGCGTGGTTTGTATGTTATATCAAATGGCAGGAGCTCAATGGCCCACTTAGCAATCCGGCCCATAGCATCACGGTTGTTTATTATATCATTGAGTGGTACTTCGGAAGCCACCGTGATTGAGCATTCTTGAAAGTAGTGTCGTAGCTTCCGGGATGCCATGAAGACCGCATATGCTATCTTTTGGTAATGAGGGTACTGGGATTTGCATGGTGTGAGGACGGTGGATACATAGTATACCGGTTTCTGAAGTGTGAATTTGTGTCCGTCCTCCTCTCGCTCAACGACGAGCACCGCGCTCACCACTTGGTGAGTTGCAGATATGTATAATAAGAGAAGAATGTCAGCTAGTTCTTCATTTCTAAATCAGGGGAAAAGGCTCTAGTTTTTGAATTCTGCCATGTCTTCGATGCCCATATTCTATCTAGGCAGCTTACTTGTTCCTGCAGGGATTTTAAAGCAATTGGAGCGAATACAAAGGCGGTGTTTATGGAGAAAGCATAGAGATGAGCCCTCACCATCCTTGGCAGCCTGGGGCCTCATTTGTAGGCCCAAAAATAAAGGTGGACTGGGCATCTTAAACCTGGGTATACAGAACATGGCTCTTTTGCTCAAACACTTGCATAAATTCCTAAATAGGTTGGATCTGCCATGGGTCTCACTTATCTGGGATACATATTACCACTCTTCTGTACCCCAGGGGACTGATAGTTGTGGTTCTTTTTGGTGGAAATATATCTGCAAATTGCTAGATCATTTTAGGAACACAACCTGGGTACAAATCAACACTTGGAATTCAGCTTTGTTCTGGTCTGATAAGTGGAAGATTGATGACTCAGTGATCACATTACAAACAAGATTTCCAAGGCTCTTTTCATATGTGAAAGATCCCTGGATTACAGTTTCTGAGGCTTTTCAATCACAGAATATTACTCAGATGTTCCACTTACCTCTATCTGCACAGGCCTACCAGGAGTATATGACCGTGCAAAATCTGATGGCCAATTGCAATAGGGAAGTGGATGCAAATGACATCTGGTACTGGCAGGGGACTTGCCATACCTTCAAGCCCAAGCTATTTTATTCTTTCATGCATTCAGCCATGTCTTTCAATCCTCTCCTTTTGTGGATATGGAGATCCTCCTGCACAATGAAAATCAAAGTGTTTGTTTGGATGCTAATTATGGATAGGCTGAACACTAAAGATGTGGTTGAAAGAAGGCACTGGCATTTGGAGGATGGGATCAATTGTGTGCTTTGTCCCCTGGTGACACGTGAGACCAGGAATCACTTATTCTTTGAATGTAATTTCAGTGTGAGAATTGGAATTACCTTCAAATTTCATGGCCACCTGGAGATGATATGTCCACTATTGTGATGCAAGCTAAGCAAGATTTTGCAAAACCTTTCTTTACTGAGGTTGTTTTTGTTGCTTGCTGGAACATTTGGATAATGAGAAATGCAAGAGTATTCAGACATGAGAGACAAAGTTTTAATAGATGGAGGAGTGCCTTCATCCATGATATTACACTCATGCAGCATAGAGTCAAGCAAAGGTACAAGGAGGAGCTGTTAAGATGGATTTCTTTCTTACCTCCATGAGGTTGTTTAAGCTAGCTTCTTAGTTTAGTTCCTTTTCTTCTTTTTTAGATTACCACTTGTAATCCATGTATATTGTCTTGTTAAATTATTAATTAATGTTTAATGCTGTGGGGGGTTTCCCCTACAGTTACGAGTCAAAAAAACATTGGTTCGCCGATGTTTGGCGCGGCCAGGATTGGGTTGCTCACTAAAAGAGCCTTTATTTCTTCCAGTCCAGCCGTTGCCGCATCCGTCCACTTGAAGTGGTCAGTGTGTCGGAGAAGGCGATAAAGTGGCAATGCCTTTTCCCCTAGTTTGGATATAAAGCGGCTTAAAGCTGCTACGCATCCGGCTAGCTTTTGGACCTGTTTAAGGTTTGTTGGTGTAGCCAATTGTGACAAAGCTCGGATTTTGGCTGGATTTGCCTCAATTCCTCTATTGGAAACAATGAAGCCCAGCAGTTTTCCAGCGGGAACGCCGAAAACACACTTTTCCGGATTGAGCTTCATGTCATATGTACGGAGGCTGTCGAATGTGAGATGCAGATCGTCTATTAATGACTCGACGTGCCTAGTCTTGATGATGACGTCATCTACATATGCTTCAAATGTCCTGCCGATTTGCTTCTCCAGGCATGTTTGGATCATGCGTTGGTAGGTGGCGCCGGTGTTTTTAAGCCCAAAGGGCATAGTGTTGAAGCGGAAAGGCCCGTATGGGGTAATGAATGCCGTTGCGGCTTAATCGGATTCCTTCATTTTGATTTGGTGGTATCCGAAGTATGAGTCGAGGAAACACAATGATGTTGGAAATATGCCCTAGAGGCAATAATAAAATGGTTATTATTGTATTTCCTTGTTCATGATAATTGTCTGTTGTTCATGCTATAATTGTATTAACTGGAAACCGTAATACATGTGTGAATACATAGACCACAACATGTCCCTAGTAAGCCTCTAGTTGACTAGCTCGTTGATCAATAGATGGTTATGGTTTCCTGACCATGGACATTGGATGTCATTGATAACGGGATCACATCATTAGGAGAATGATGTGATGGACAAGACCCAATCCTAAGCATAGCACAAGATCGTGTAGTTCGTTTGCTAGAGCTTTTCTAATGTCAAGTATCATTTCCTTAGACCATGAGATTGTGCAACTCCCGGATACCGTAGGAATGCTTTGGGTGTACCAAACGTCACAACGTAACTGGGTGGCTATAAAGGTGCACTACAGGTATCTCCGAAAGTGTCTGTTGGGTTGGCACGAATCGAGACTGGGACTTGTCACTCCGTATGACGGAGAGGTATCTCTGGGCCCACTCGGTAATGCATCATCATAATGAGCTCAATGTGACTAAGGAGTTAGCCACGGGATCATGCATTACGGTACGAGTAAAGTGACTTGTCGGTAACGAGATTGAACAAGGTATTGGGATACCGACGATCGAATCTCGGGCAAGTAACGTACCGATTGACAAAGGGAATTGTATACGGGATTGATTGAATCCTCGACATCGTGGTTCATCCGATGAGATCATCGTGGAACATGTGGGAGCCAACATGGGTATCCAGATCCCGCTGTTGGTTATTGACCGGAGAGTCGTCTCGGTCATGTCTGCATGTCTCCCGAACCCGTAGGGTCTACACACTTAAGGTTCGGTGACGCTAGAGTTGTAGAGATATTAGTATGCGGAAATCCGAAAGTCGTTCGCAGTCCCGGATGAGATCCCGGACGTCACGAGGAGTTCCGGAATGGTCCGGAGGTAAAGATTTATATATGGGAAGTCCTATTTTGGCCACCGGAAAATGTTCGGAATTTTTCGGTATTGTACCGGGAAGGTTCTAGAAGGTTCCGAAGTGGGGCCCACCTGCATGGGGGGACCCACATGAACGTGGGTAGTGGGGGCAAGGCCCCACACCCCTAGTCAAGGCGCACCAAGATCCCACCTTAGAAGGAATAAGATCATATCCCGAAGGGATAAGATCAAGATCCCTAAAAAAGGGGGATAACAATCGGTGGGGAAGGGAAATGATGGGATTTCTTTCCCCCACCTTTGCCAACGCCCCAATGGACTTGGAGGGCAAGAAACCAGCCCCCTCCACCCCTATATATAGTGGGGAGGCGCATGGGAGCAGCACCCCAAGTCCTGGCGCCTCCCTCTCCCTCCCGTGACACATCTCCCTTCTCTCGCAGCGCTTGGCGAAGCCCTGTTGGAATCCCGCTACTTCCACCACCACGCCGTCGTGCTGCTGGATCTCCATCAACTTCTCCTCCCCCCTTGCTGTATCAAGAAGGAGGAGACGTCTTCCCAACCATACGTGTGTTGAACGCGGAGGTGCCGTCCGTTCGGCGCTAGGATCATCGGTGATTTGGATCACGACGAGTACGACTCCACCAACCCCGTTCTCTTGAACGCTTCCGCTAGCGATCTACAAGGGTATGTAGATGCACTCCTCCCCTCTCGTTGCTAGCATCTCCTAGATTGATCTTGGTGACACGTAGGAAAATTTTGAATTTCTGCTACGTTCCCCAACAGTGGCATCATGAGCCAGGTCTATGCGTAGATTCTATGCACGAGTAGAACACAAATTAGTTGTGGGCGATGATTTGTTCAATTTGCTTACCGTTACTAGTCTTATCTTGATTCGGCGGCATTGTGGGATGAAGCGGCCCGGACCGACCTTACACGTACTCTTACGTGAGACAGGTTTCACCGATTAACATGCACTTGATGCATAAGGTGGCTAGCGGGTGTCTGTCTCTCCCACTTTAGTCGGATCGGATTCGATGAAGAGGGTCCTTATGAAGGGTAAATAGCAATTGGCATATCACCGTTGTGGCTTTTGCGTAGGTAAGAAACGTTCTTGCTAGAAACCCATAGCAGCCACGTAAAACATGCAACAACAATTAGAGGACGTCTAACTTGTTTTTGCAGGGTATGCTATGTGATGTGATATGGCCAAAAGGATGTGATGAATTATTTATGTGATGTATGAGATTGATCATGTTCTTGTAATAGGAATCACGACTTGCATGTCGATGAGTATGACAACCGGCAGGAGCCATAGGAGTTGTCTTAATTTATTGTATGACCTGCGTGTTAATGAAAAACGCCATGTAATTACTTTACTTTATTGCTAACCGTTAGCCATAGTAGTAGAAGTAATAGTTGGCGAGACAACTTCATGAAGACACGATGATGGAGATCATGGTGTCATGTCGGTGACGAAGGTGATCATGCCGCGCCTCGAAGATGGAGATCAAAGGCGCAAGATGATATTGGCCATATCATGTCACTTTATGATTTGCATGTGATGTTTGTCATGTTTACATCTTATTTGCTTAGAACAACGGTGGCTTAAATAAGATGATCCCTCACTAAAATTTCAAGAGATGTGTTCCCCCTAACTGTGCACCGTTGCGAAGGTTCGTTGTTTCGAAGCACCACGTGATGATCGGGTGTGATAGATTCTAACGTTCGCATACAACGGGTGTTGACGAGCCTAGCATGTACAGACATGGTCTCGGAACACAAGCAAAACACTTAGGTTGACTTGACGAGCCTAGCATGTACAGACATGGCCTCGGAACACAAGAGACCGAAAGGTCGAACATGAGTCGTATAGTAGATACGATCAACATGGAGATGTTCACCGATGATGACTAATCCGTCTCACGTGATGATCGGACACGGCCTAGTCGATTCGGATCATGTATCACTTAGATGACTAGAGCGATGTCTATCTAAGTGGGAGTTCATTAAATAATCAGATGAACTTAATTATCATGAACATAGTCAAAAGGTCTTTGCAAATAATGTCGTAGCTTACGCTTTAGTTCTACTAAGATATGTTTCTAGAGAAAATTTAGTTGAAAGTTGATAGTAGCAATTATGCGGACTGGGTCCGTAAACTGAGGATTGTCCTCATTGCTGCACAGAAGGCTTATGTCCTTAATGCACCGCTCGGTGTGCTGAACCTCGAGCGTCGTCTATAGATGTTACGAAACATCTGACATACACGTTTTGATGACTACGTGATAGTTCAGTGTGTGATGCTAACGGTTTAAAATTGTGGCACCAAAGACGGTTTTGAAACGTCGCAGAACATATGAGATGTTCCAAAGACTGAAATTGGGATTTCAGACTAGTGCCCACGTCAAGAGGTATGAGACCTCTGACAAGTTTCTTAAGCCTGCAAACTAAGGGAGAAAAGCTCAATCGTTGAGCATGTGCTCAGATTGTCTGAGTACTACAATCACTTGAATCGAGTGGGAGTTAATCTTCCAGATGAGATAGTGATGGTTCTCCATAGTCACTGCCACCAAGCTATTAGAGCTTCGTGATGAACTATAACATATCAGGGATAGACATGATGGTCCTTGAGCAACTTGCGATGTTTGACACCGCGAAAGTAGAAATCAAGTAGGCGCATCAATTGTTGATGGTTAGTAAAACCACTAGTTTCTAGAAGGGCAAGGGCAAGAAGGGATACTTCATGAAACGGCAAATCAGTTGCTGCTCTAGTGAAGAAACCCAAGGTTGAACCCAAACCCGAGACTAAGTGCTTCTGAAATGAGGGGAACGGTCACTGAAGCAGAACTACCCTAGATACTTCGTAGATGAGAAGGCTGGCAAGGTCGACAGAAGTATATTGGATATACATTATATTAATGTGTACTTTACTAGTACTCCTAGTAGCACCAGGGTATTAGATACCGGTTCGGTTGCTAAGTGTTAGTAACTCAAAATAAAAGCTGCGGAATAAACGGAGACTAGCTAAACGTGAGATGACGATATGTGTTGGAAGTGTTTCCAAGGTTGATGTGATCAAGCATCGCATGCTCCCTCTATCATCGAGATTGGGGTTAAACCTGAATAATTGTTGGTGTTTGCGTTGAGCATAGACATGATTGGATTATGTTTATCGCAATACGGTTATTCATTAAAGGAGAATAAGGGTTACTCTGTCTATTTGAATAATACCTTCAATGGTCTTGCACCTAAAATGAATGGTTTATTGAATCTCGATCGTAGTGATACACATGTTCATGCCAAAAGATATAAGATAGTAATGATAGTACCACATACTTGTGGCACTGCCACTTGAGTCATATTGGTATAAAACGCATGAAGAAGCTCCATGTTGATGGATCTTTGGACTCACTCGTTTTTGAAAAGATTGAGACATGCGAACCATGTATATTAGTATATATGCATGAAGAAAGTCCATACAGATGGATCATTTGGACTCACTTGATTTTGAATCACTTGAGACATGCAAATCATACCACATGGGCAAGATGACTGAAAGGCCTCGTTTTCAGTAAGATGGAACAAGAGAGCAACTTGTTGGAAGTAATACATTTGATGTGTGCAGTCCAATGAGTGCTGACGCACGCAGTGGATATCGTTATGTTCTTACTTCACAGATGATTTGAGTAGATGCTGAGAATATTTACTTGATGAAACACAAGTCTGAATTATTGAAAGGTTCAAGTAATTTCAGAGTGAAGTTGAAGATCGTCGTGACAAGAGGATAAAATGTCTGTGATATGATCATAGAGATGAATATCTGAGTTACGAGTTTGGCACACAATTAAGAAATTGTGGAAATTGTTTCACGACTAATACCGCCTGGAACACCATATTGTGATGGTGTGTCCAAACATCATAACTGCACCCTATTGGATATGGTGCATACCATGATGTCTCTTATCGAATTACAACTATCGTTTATGGGTTAGGCATTAGAGACAACCGCATTCACTTTAAATAGGGCACCACGCAATTTCGTTGAGACGACACCGTATGAACTATGGTTTAGAGAAACCTAAGCTGTCGTTTCTTAAAAGTTTGGGGCTGCGACGCTTATGTGAAAAAGTTTCAGGCTGATAAGCTCGAACCCAAAGCGGATAAATGCATCTTCATAGAATACCCAAAACAGTTGGGTATACCTCCTATTTCAGATCTGGAAGCAAAAGTGATTGTTTCTAGAAACGGGTCCTTTCTCGAGGAAAAGTTTCTCTCGAAAGAATTGAGTGGGAGGATGGTGGAGACTTGATGAGGTCATTGAACCGTCACTTCAACTAATGTGTAGCAGGGCACAGGAAGTTGTTCCTGTGGCACCTACACAAATTGAAGTGGAAGCTTATGATAGTGATCATGAAACTTCAGATCAAGTCACTACCAAACCTCATAGGACGACAAGGATGCGTACTACTTCAGAGTGGTATGTAATCCTGTCTTGGAAGTCATGTTGCTAGACAACAATGAACCTACAAGCTATGGAGAAGCGATGGTGGGCCCGGATTCCGACGAATGGCTCGAGGCCATAAAATCCGAGAGAGGATCCAAGTATAAAAACAAAGTGTAGACTTTGGAAGAACTACTTGATGGTCGTAAGGCTGTTGGGTGCAGATGGATTTTAAAAGGGAAGACAGACAATGATGGTAAGTATCACCATTAAGAAAGCTCGACTTGTCGTTAAGATGTTTTCCGACGAGTTCAAGGAGTTGACTGCGATGAGACTTTCTCACTCATAGTGATGCTAAGAGTCTGTTGGAATTATATTAGCAGTTACTGCATTATTTATGAAATCTTGCAGATAGGATGTCAAAATATTGTTTCCTCGACGATTTTCTTGAGGAAAGGTTGTATGTGATACAACTAGAAGGTTTTGTCAATCCTGAAAGATGCTAACAAGTATGCAAAGCTCCAGCAATCCTTCTAAGGACTGGAGTAAGCATCTCGGAGTTGGAATGTACGCTTTGATGTGATGATCAAAGATTTTGGGTTTTTACAAAGTTTATGAGAAACTTGTATTTCCAAAGAAGTGAGTGGGAGCACTATAGAATTTTTGATGAGTATATGTTGTTAACATATTGTTGATCAGAAATGATGTAGAATTTCTGGAAAGCATACAGGGTTATTTGAAAAGTATTTTTCAATGCAAAACCTGGATTAAGCTACTTGAACATTGAGCATCAAGATCTATAAGGATAGATCAAAAACGCTTAATAGTACTTTCAAATGAATGCATACCGTGACAGGATTTTGAAGGAGTTCAAAAATAGATCAGCAAAGAAGGAGTTCTTGGCTGTGTTACAAGGTGTGAGTATTGAGTAAGACTCAAGACCTGACCACGGCAGAAGAGAGAGAAAGGACGAAGGTCGTCCCCTATGCTTTAGACGTAGGCTCTACAGTATGCTATGCTGTGTACCGCACCTGAAGTGTACCTTGCCATGAGTCAGTCAAGGGGTACAAGAGTGATCCAGGAATGGATCACATGATAGCGGTCGAACTTATCCTTAGTAACTAGTGGACTAAGGAATTTTCTCGATTATGGAGGTGGTGAAAGAGTTCGTCGTAAGGGGTTACGTCGATGAAAACTTTGACACTAATCCAGATGACTCTGAGTAGTAAACCGGATTCGTATAGTAGAGCAGTTATTTGGAATAGTTCCAAGTGGCGCGTGGTAGCTGCATCTACAAGATGACATAGAGATTTGTAAAGCACACACGGATCTGAATGTTGCAGACTCGTTGACTAAAACCTCTCTCGTAAGCAGAACATGATCAAACCATAGAACTCATTGAGTGTTAATCACATGGTGATGTGAACTAGATTATTGACTCTAGTAAACTCTTGGGTATTAGTCACATGGCGATGTGAACTTTGAGTGTTAATCACATGGTGATGTGAACTAGATTATTGACTCTAGTGCAAGTGGGAGACTGTTGGAAATATGCCCTAGAGGCAATAATAAAATGGTTATTATTGTATTTCCTTGTTCATGATAATTGTCTGTTGTTCATGCTATAATTGTATTAACTGGAAACCGTAATACATGTGTGAATACATAGACCACAACATGTCCCTAGTAAGCCTCTAGTTGACTAGCTTGTTGATCAATAGATGGTTATGGTTTCCTGATCATGGACATTGGATGTCATTGATAACGGGATCACATCATTAGGAGAATGATGTGATGGACAAGACCCAATCCTAAGCATAGCACAAGATCGTGTAGTTCGTTTGCTAGAGCTTTTCTAATGTCAAGTATCATTTCCTTAGACCATGAGATTGTGCAACTCCCGGATACCGTAGGAATGCTTTGGGTGTACCAAACGTCACAACGTAACTGGGTGGCTATAAAGGTGCACTACAGGTATCTCCGAAAGTGTCTGTTGGGTTGGCACGAATCGAGACTGGGATTTGTCACTCCGTATGACGGAGAGGTATCTCTGGGCCCACTCGGTAATGCATCATCATAATGAGCTCAATGTGACTAAGGAGTTAGCCACGGGATCATGTGTTACGGTATGAGTAAAGTGACTTGCCGGTAACGAGATTGAACAAGGTATTGGGATACCGACGATCGAATCTCGGGCAAGTAACGTACCGATTGACAAAGGGAATTGTATACGGGATTGATTGAATCCTCGACATTGTGGTTCATCCGATGAGATCATCGTGGAACATGTGGGAGCCAACATGGGTATCCAGATCCCGCTGCTGGTTATTGACCAGAGAGTCGTCTCGGTCATGTCTGCATGTCTCCCGAACCCGTAGGGTCTACACACTTAAGGTTCGGTGACGCTAGAGTTGTAGAGATATTAGTATGCGGAAATCCGAAAGTCGTTCGGAGTCTCGGATGAGATCCCGGACGTCACGAGGAGTTCCGGAATGGTCCGGAGGTAAAGATTTATATATGGGAAGTCCTATTTTGGCCACCGGAAAATGTTCGGGATTTTTTGGTATTGTACCGGGAAGGTTCTAGAAGGTTCCGAAGTGGGGCCCACCTGCATGGGGTACCCACATGAACGTGGGTAGTGGGGGCAAGGCCCCACACCCCTGGTCAAGGCGCACCAAGATCCCACCTTAGAAGGAATAAGATCATATCCCGAAGGGATAAGATCAAGATCCCTAAAAAAGGGGGATAACAATCGGTGGGGAAGGGAAATGATGGGATTTCTTTCCCCCACCTTTGCCAACGCCCCAATGGACTTGGAGGGCAAGAAACCAGCCCCCTCCACCCCTATATATAGTGGGGAGGCGCATGGGAGCAGCACCCCAAGTCCTGGCGCCTCCCTCTCCATCCCGTGACACATCTCCCTTCTCTCGCAGCGCTTGGCGAAGCCCTGTTGGAATCCCGCTACTTCCACCACCACGCCGTCGTGCTGCTGGATCTCCATCAACTTCTCCTCCCCCCTTGTTGGATCAAGAAGGAGGAGACGTCTTCCCAACCGTACGTGTGTTGAACGCGGAGGTGTCGTCCGTTCGGCGCTAGGATCATCGGTGATTTGGATCACGACGAGTACGACTCCACCAACCCCGTTCTCTTGAACGCTTCCGCTCGCGATCTACAAGGGTATGTAGATGCACTCCTCCCCTCTCGTTGCTAGCATCTCCTAGATCGATCTTGGTGACACGTAGGAAAATTTTGAATTTCTGCTACGTTCCCCAACAAATGAGTCATGTCCCGCGGTAGCATCAATAATCTGGTCGATGCGGGGGAGGGGGAAGGGATCCTTAGGGCAGGCCTTGTTGAGGTCTTTGAAATCGAGTCGTTTGGGTTCGGAAAAACGCCGCAGTGTTTGCTTCACTGGCTTATAACCTTTCAATATATTGAGGCTGTGTTCGGCCAACCCGCGTGGGATTCCTGGCATATCAGAAGGGTGCCAGGCGAATATGGCCCAGTTCTTGCGCAGGAACGCTCGTCGCTGGGTCCAGTTGTGCCCCGATGGAAGCTGTCTTCTTGGGGTCCGTCGGGTGTACTTGAAATTTGACTATTTCGTCTGCTGGTTTGAAGGAGGTGGATTTGGACCGCTTATCAAGGATTACGTCGTCTCTATCCACTGTGGAGCGTAGTGCGGTTAACTCCTCGGCCACGAGGGCCTCGGACAGTGCTTCGAGGGCCAGGGATGCGGTTTTGTTTTTGGCGCGGAGGGCTATGTTCGGATCACTGGCGAGAGTGATAATACCGTTGGGCCCGGGCATCTTGAGCTTCATATACCCGTAGTGGGGTATGGATTGAAAGTGTGTGAATGCATCTCGCCCCAACAGGGCATGATATCCACTGTTGAAAGGGGCCGCTTGGAAGGTTATTTCTTCGGACCGGTAGTTAGCCGGCGTGCCGAATACCATGTCAAGTGTGATTTTCCCCGCGCACCGCGCCTCCTAGCTGGGAATGATTCCTCGGAAGGTCATATTACTTTGCTCGATGCGGCTCCTGTCTATTTCCATTTTATTGAGTGTGTCCTCGTAAATGAGGTTTAGCCCACTGCCGCCGTCCATGAGCACTTTAGTGAGCCGAAAGCCGTCCACAATTGGATTGAGGACCAAGGCGGCTGGTGCCCGGACTGACCGGAGTCTTGGTTCGTCACTGGCATTGAAAGTTATGGCCATGTCGTTCCAGGGGTTTATTGCTGCTACTTGGCAGACTCCGGCGAGGTCGCGGAGTGCCCTCTTGCGCCGATTGTTTGAAGCGAAAGTCTCGAAGACCGTCAATACTCTGAGGTCGTCGTCCTCCGGGAGGTGTTGCTCTGAGGTGTCTTTGGTGAGGATATCCTCGCCGCTCTTGGCCACTTGCCGGAGTATCCAACATGCTCTAAGGCTGTGGGTTGGTACGGTATCCGGTGTCGTGTGTATTTTGCATGGCCTATCGAGCCATCCCTCCAGAACGGTTCCACGTCCCGTAGTGGGCTTAGTTTTCTTCACTATGTGGTCGGGTGCCCCGCAAGGGTGCATCCTTTTTGCTCGCCACGGGGGTTGAGTGGAGACCGGTGGTTCCCAACGAGCCGTCTGAGTTGTCCATGCGCTTTCCATTGCGCAGTACTTCTGTACTATAGTTGCCAAGTCAGCGAAGTGTAATACGCGACGGTGGTTTATGGCGTTGAGGATTCCTTCGTCCGTGCAATTATTGCAGAATATCGAAATCGCGTCCTCGTCGGCAATCTTTAGTCTTGTCTTTGACAAGGAGGAATCTGGCCCAAAAGTGATGGACTGTTTCCTGAGACTGTTGTCGTACGTACATGAGGTCGCATATATCCGAAGGGCCGGAATTGCTTGGCGGATATTGATTGTGGTGGGTGGGTGGCTTTAAATCCAATCCTTGACCCAATTTAGAGTCCGGAGTTTGAAGAACTTCCGAGCTTAATAGTTCGGGCTCCGGGATGTTGAGTGATTTTTCGGGCTCGACGCCCGATTCTAGATTCGGGGGACCGGACATGTCGTCCTGCAGGCAGGTGTCTGGTTTTTCGAGCTCGGAAATCCGAACACAATTCGTCTTCAACGTAGGGGAAGAGTGGTTGTTCTGCTCCTCTACGACCGCTATCTGATGGGTGATCGGCGGAGATTTGATTTCTCTCTCATCGGGTTTAAGCCTGATCCGATCATAATCTGTAGCGACCCCAGGGCAGAGATGCGATCCAGGAGTTCGTTTAAAGACGACAACTCCGCCGGATCCATCCGTTTGGAGTGTTCGGAGTCAACACGGAGGCGATTTTCGACGACCTGAGAAGTCATCGTCGGCTTTACGGCCGAACGGGCGATCATGGTAAAGTCGCCCAGCCGGAGGGTTTGGCCTGAGGCCAGGGCTCCTCCGGAAGTGATGTTGTCCTTGATAACAAGGTGACCCATCAATCCTGTCTTCAACGTCACAAAGGAACTCTCAATGAAAGCACCAATGTCGGTGTCAAAACCGGCAGATCTCGGGTAGGGGGTCCCGAACTGTGCGTCTAGGGTCGATGGTAACAGGAGACGGGGGACACGATGTTTACCCAGGTTCGGGCCCTCTTGATGGAGGTAATACCCTACTTCCTGCTTGATTGATCTTGATGAATATGAGAATTACAAGAGTTGATCTACCACGAGATCATAATGGCTAAACACTAGATGTCTAGCCTGTATGATTACGATTGCCCTCTATGGACTAAACCCTCCGGTTTATATAGACACCGGAGGGGCCTAGGGTTGTACAAAGTCGGTTTACAAAGGAAGGAATCTACATATCCGAACGCCAAGCTTGCCATCCACGCAAAGGAGAGTCCCATCCGGACACGGGAAGAAGTCTTCTGTCTTGTATCTTCATAACCAATTAGTCCGGCCCATGTTACATAGTCTGGACACCCGAGGACCCCTTAATTCAGGACTCCCTCAGGTACAACCTGGCACAAAGTAGTCGACCATAATCTTATCATGATTGACGACTCTATTCCAGTGAAATGCCACACGACCCATCTGTGACCCCGCATGCTTCCTCTTCATTCTGTTTGCCGCTATCCATTTAGCAACCATCAACACAATCTCATCGTCTCTGGTGTCCATGATCTCACTATCAGATTCAGAACTCAAAGATGACAACTAGTCATCAAAAAAACTCCTCTATCATCATCTATGTCTTCAGAAATTGTGAATCATATGTCATTTACACGATTCTATGAGGTCATAGACTAGCATACATGAATAAATTTGAGGATAAAGTGATGGTGTTTTTAGGAATCTTCAGTGTGGTCTTGTTCGTTTGCTTTCTTGTGTGTGTCTTTTTTATATATTTTAATATTTTCATTTCCAGTACATTTTTTTGTTTTCTTCTCTTTTTCTATCTTTTCTTTTTTTCTCTTTTCTAACTTGTTTTTTTTATTTTTTTAAAACATGTCGAGAATTTTTCAAATCAGTGAACATTTACTAATGTCTCAACCATTTATTTAAAACTATACACTTTTTTTAATTTTTCTGTGAACATTTTGTAAACATATCAAATATTTTTTAATTGTTGGTAAAAAATTCTGAATTCTCGTCACTTTTTTCTACAAATCAAGAACATATTTCTATATATATATCCATCCTACCACCCGGGGGTAGTTACCCCACATGTTTCATATACTATCATGAAGTATTATATATACGTTGTATGTACTATCTGTCAAGACCGAGAGTATGTTCGTGTAGTATGTAGTATATATAATAATGTTTAGGTGGTGTATGTATATATATATATATATTAATTTTTAGGTAGTATATATACCATATTTTGAGTATGCTCTTTTTTACATACAAATATGTACGTATTTCATAAATATAACAAAGACTATGGGCTCATATGCAAATTTTTTATGTATCTTGCTTTGAAATATCTTAGATATGGTGAATAAATATATTTACAATGATAAAATAGTATATATAGTACCACATGATAGTATATGAAACATGTGGGGTAACTACCCCCAAATGGTAGGATGAATTTTCCATATATATATATATATATATATATAAATATATATAATGGTGTGATTTTACAAATTATGCGAACAAGTTTTTATACTTCATGATTGTTATTTTAAAATTTTATGAACACTATTTAACAATATTATACTAGGTAGCGGACAACTGGGCCAGGTCAACTAGGTAGCCGACAGAGTGGTTGGGTACCGGTTTGGACACGCGACAGTTATTTATCGCATTAAGCGATCGTACCGATTAAGTCTCGCGTCGACAGCTACCCTATGTGGCCGGCCCAATAGGGCATATTTTCGGAAGAAAATGCGAGTTAAAAATCAATGAGCGTGCGCAGAATTTCAAAAAAAGAATCTTGGTTGCCCTGCGGCATCTCTAACCACTGCGCTAGGATCAAGTTCACGTACATTTGGTAAGGCATGACCTATTAGAAAGGAAAGAGTCGGATTTTACACAGTTTCCTTCTTATTTTCTTGATTTTCTTTCTTTCTTGGTTTTCAACTCTTTTTCCGTTTTCTTTTGTTTCCTTTTTCTTTAATTTTTTCGTTTCGTTCCTTCATTTTTTTTCTTTTTTCTTCTCCATTTTTGTTTTCCCTATTTTTGGGTTTTCTTTGTTTTTAGTTTTTCATTGCACATTCTTATATACATGATCAACATTTCTTCAAATACTTGTCTAACACTTTTCAAATACTTGTGCAACATTTTTCAAACACTTATTCAACATTTTTATATACATGATCAATATTTTCTGTAATACTTGTTCAACATTTTGAAATACTTGTTAAACATTTTTTATATACTCGTTCAACGTTTATAACACCTATTGCAAAAAAATTAAATACTTGTTTAATATTTTTTAATTACTTGTTCAATATTTTTAATACTTATTCAATATTTTACAAATTCTTGTTCAACATTTTTTAATACCTATTCACCACTTTCTCGAATACTTGTTCAACACTTTTAATACTTATTTAACATTTTCAAATATTTGTTCAACATTTTTTAATACTTATTCAACATCTTTCAAATGTGCTTTTTGTAATATATAAATATGCATATGAAGAATATTTTAAACTTTAAAGTATAAAGAAAAGTAAAAAAGAAAAACGGAGACCAGAAAACAGAAAAAACAGGGTGTGGCTCCCGAGCGGCTGGGCCGGCCCGTCTGGGGCTCCTCTTGCGTAACGCTAGAAATAGGGGCGCCTGTTTGGACAAGGGTCCATCCCCAGTTTCTGCTGGTTTTAGAAACTTAGAGAATGTTTCGGTATAACTTATTTTGGTTATATTTTATATATCTACCGGTTTTTAAAGGTTTTTGTTATTTGGTTTTTTCCTCTCCTTTATATTTATATTTTTCCCTTTCATTTATTTGTTCCTTCTCTCGTTTCATATATTTCATAAACAAAATAAAAAAATTCTCGATTGTTCTGAAAATTTAATTATTGTTTTATTTTCAATAAAATGTTCAAAATTTGAAAAAAAGTGCTTCTTCCAAAAATGTTCGGGATTTAAAAACTTACTCGTGTTACTAAATGTTTTGTTCGAAAATTCAAAATATGTCCTGTGAATTTCAAAAGATGTTCACATTTTCAAATAATGTTTAGAATTTCAAAACCCATTGTGGTTAAAATTTTATTCATATTTTTATTAGAAAACTGCGTTTAAAAATAGAATTCAAAAGTTTTTCATATTATTCAAAAAAACATGTTTCCAAATTATTCACAATTTTCTAAAATATTGTATCTGCTGGTCCAGTTTATTCTTAAAGTATGCGTTGCGAACCAGCCACTAACGCTAGTTGGCTCCGGTTGCAGCACACTTTCAGGGACCAGGACGTCACATGTTTTTTTTAGTGAACCGGAAGGTCGCGTGTTCGATTCCTTTCTATTTCTGTTTTCAGGATTTTTATGTTATATGTTGCTGCTAAATGGACCGGCCCAGTCGGGCTCCCTTTGTGTTCGTGGCGTCTTTAGTTGGCGCATTAAGCGGCATATAGGAGGTCCCCGCCTATACCTTGCTTCTTGTGAGATGTATGGAACACCGGAAAATATTATATGACGAACCTTCGTCAAGTTATCGAGCTTTCGCACAAGAGTTCGCGAGCGAGGGATGATCTGGGCCAGCCCGCCCAGCGCTTCAGCCATCCTGGTTTTGGGAACCTTCCAGGAGGTTCCTAACTGGTTTTCTTCCGGTTTTGGTAACCTTCTAGGAGGTTTCCTAACTGGTTTTTTCCGGCTTTGGTAACTCTTTTTCTGTTTTTTTGTTCTTTCCTTTTTCTTTTTCTTCTTTATTCCATAAAATGTTTGTTTTTTTAAATTTGTTCATATAAATAAGTTTGCATTTTACAAAAATTTGGGAGTTTAAAAAAATCTGGTTTTCAAATAATGTTCTTGTTTTCAAAAAATGTTTCTGTTTCCATAAATTTTCCACGTATTCAAATTTGTTTCGCAGTTTCAAAAAATATTTGCGTTTAAAAGAAACATTTGTATTTCCAAGAATTGTTTGCAAATTTCAAAAAAAATGTTTCTGAAAATTATTCACGTTTTCAAATTTGTTCCTCTTTAGAAGAACACGGAGGCTCCTCCCTGGTTCCATTGCTCGAATGAAACCAAAAACAGTTGTGCATACATCAGCTCCCTGAGAGAAGTAGTTCAAAAGAAAACCAAAGTCAAAGCAAAGTAAATAGCTATTACAATAAGTCCACACTCGATGCAGAGAGAGAGGCAAGGGGGGAAGTAGAAACTACTGCTCGTAGGTTTCAAATTTGTTCCTCAGTTTCAAAAAATGTTTGCGTTTCCAAAAAACTCTTGTGTATCCAAAAATTGTTCCTCTTTTAAAAAATTGCTTGCAAATTTCAAAATATGTTCCTATTTCCAAATTTATTTGCTAGTTTTAAAAAAATGTTCATGTTTTCAAATTTTGTTAAGTGTTTCAAAAGAATTTTCCCTTTTTCAAAAAGAATGTTTACATGTTCAAAAAAACATTGGTGATTTTCAAAAAATATTCCCATTTTGTGAAAATGTTTGTAGATTTTTCAAATAAAATTAAAAAATTGAAAAGTGTTCGTGGTTCATAAAACATTCTATTTTTTAAAAAATATTCAGATTTCTATAGACATGAATACTTTTTGAAGTCCTGAACATTTTTGTGAAAAACATGAATAATTATGAAAACACCCCAAAAAAATTTGTATCTGTGACCAAATTTCAGTATCGAGAACATTTTTTGGAATTTTGAAGAAACAAAATCAAAAACACAAAAACGAAAAATGGAAAGAACGAAAAGGAAAAAGTTTTGGATCTACGTTGTTTTTGGTTCTTTTGTTTTGAAAGGAAAGGGGTTTCCTCCTGCCCCAACTTTATTAAGCCAAGGCAAGCAAACATAACATACTGTTTAACAGTTCCCGGCGGCAACCTGAAGTAGCTGCCACGACACACATAACTGGAAGGGTTCTAAATAAAGTCACTCCCTATTACAATTACTCCAAGCATAAGGAGGGGAAGGAACACATGAACATTGCAGAACACAAAACACCACACGCCCTCCTTGCCAAGCATTCAGCCACTCCAGGCGATCCTGAGCAACTCCCATCTTCGACGATCCAAAAGCCTTAAGCACTGGAAAAGAAGAGCACCCTAGGCCTCTGTACATAGAAGTTTCCACCGCCTGATCATAGCCCCTACCAGATCCAAGACACAACGTATATTTCGCCATTTTTCGCCCTTGAAAGACAAAATCATTGCGCAAAAGGCATAAGCTCCACAAGGTAGTAGAAGTAACAGTGTTAATTGCTTCCGAGATTTTCTCTTCTTCCATAAAGAAGATGATGAAATGAAAGATTCAGGTATAGAGATACCAAAAGACTCGGCAATAACAGACCAAATCATCTGTTTTTTGGTTCTTTATAAACTTGCGCTGCTCTTTAATCATTCAAGCTCATTATCTCTGCTGGCTAGCACAACAAACTCTAATGTCGGAGGTCTCGGGCTCGATCCCTGGTAGCACGCGATGTTTTTGTGAATTTATGCTACAGTGCTCGATCGCTTCTCCATACAGATCCGCTTGTGCGCCAGTGGGCCGACCCAGTCGGTCGCCCGTGCGTTTGCCCGACACTCTACCACAACAAGCGGCACATAAGAGCTCCCTGGAACGCCCGCGTACAGTAGCTCAAATTGGCCAGGCCCATGATTCTGCATACAACACAGCATACGCACCCGAAAAAGTGACATCAAATTGTACATCAAAGCGTACTCACTTTTTTTCTTTTTCTTCTTTTGTTTATATTTCATAAATTTCCAAAAATATATTTTAAAATTTAATTTACTTTGTTTTTTAGAAACGGTCATCACGCATTTATAAAATGTTTATATAGTGTAAATACTTTGTTTGTGCAATTAAAAAAATGTCTTTGCCATTCAAAAAAATGTTTCAGTATTCAAAATATATCCTAGGTGTATTAAAAAATGTTCAAAACCATTTCATGTTTATTGAAAAATGAATGCAAACATCTATTTCAAAAACGTTCATCATTTATTAAAAAATTGCAACATGTATCAAAAAGTCCAGTGTGTATATGAAAAATTTACAATGTGTATTTGAGAAAAATCATCATCTATTTACAAAATGTTCAAAGTCTATCTCAGAAATGTTTCACTAGTATTGAACAAAATTTTAAGGTGTATGCGAGAAAGTTTCAATATGTATACAAAAAATTTACACCATGTATTAAAACATGTTCATCATGCATTTTTTTAAATGTTCATGGTATATCTAAAAGTTATTTCACACATGTCCAATTTTTTTTAATGTGTATTAAAAAAATCAATGCATATTTGGAAAATGTTGATATGTATACAAAAAAGTTCAAACATGTATTTGTAAAAAATGTGCATCGTGTATTTGAAAAGGTTCAACGTGTATCAACAAACTTATTCAATGTGATATGAAAAATATACAACGTGTATTAAAAATGGGGCATGTATTTGAAAAAGCGAACAGAAAAATATTAAAAAATAAATGAAGAAACCAATGAAAATTTTAGAAAAAACACAGCAAAAGGAAAAAAACACGTGGAACCATCCGAAAACCGATCAAAACCGATGGAAGGTTCCACCGATCAAAACAGATGCAAGATTCCATGCACACCATTGTTAAGCTTACTTGTGATGCATGGTGGTAGGGTGCACGCTACTAGTAAGTTTTTTAGGATATTGACTAAATTTGGTGATATTTTGAGGTGTTTAAAGGTTAGGTGTGTCAAAAATTTGATATAGAAGTTTTTAACCAATAGTTGGCATTTAAATGTTTGAAGGGAAAATTCTACATGTTTATAAAATTTGATCTAAGATTGATACAAAGCAAGAAATACTATTGGAACTGGTCAAGGGTACATAATACTATTCACAAGATAATAGTTCACGAACTAAAGAATAATTAATTGTTCCTTTGGCTAGTTGTCTAAACTAAAAACATCATTAGTGCAATGGCTGTCACTAGAAGAAATGTTGCTACTGATCAAGCTAGGAGTACAAATTAAAGCTTCTTGAAGTTCCTTATCTGGACTCCAATCTCATTGTTTTGGGCTCGCATCTCATTAATCTGGACTTGCTTCTCATCAATCTTGACTTTCTTCTCGCGTATGTCTATCAACGCATCATCTAGTTGGGATCTGAGTGACTGAGTGTTGTATTCGAGCCATTGGTTTACATAAACCATTACGACATCGACAGAATGAGTTATGTTTGCTTATATTTGCATAGAAGTTATATTGTCATGGAGCCTCTAACATGTGATGCTTGCTTATAATCTTTGCTAGCCAAAAATTTCTATACTACATAGATATACTACTTGTGCATCGAAACACCCTTAAACTCAGTTTCTCATCATGAGAGTCCACCATTTCTACCTATGGATTGAATAAGATCCTTCAAGTAAGTTTTCATCGATGCAAAGCAATAAAAGTTGATCCTAAATATGTATGATATTTTATTGTAAGGAAAAATAAGTTTTATACGAACTTATGATGTTAACGCAGTAAAAGTGAGGGACTTCTCAATAAAGGTTGCTATCATAAGGGGCAATATAAAGTGACATTTCTTTGCATTAAGAGTTTGCACATCCAATAATCAAAAGCGCATGACAACCTCTGCTTCTCTCTGCGAAGGGTCTATATTTGAATGTTTAATCTTTACTTTTATGGAAGAGTCAAAATTATTTACTCCTATTCAAATCTCGATTATTGTCCACTTGGCAAGCATCATGTGGTAGGGAATGATCCAGGCATTTATATCCAGTTAAATATATGTAACCATGATTTGTTATTGTTGACATTATCCTCGTGATAAGCAAGTTGGGAGGTGAGACATTAAACCCATGTCTTCCTTTGTGTCTGATTGAAATAGTTTGCTCTAAAAATATGTTTTGAGTATTGATTGCTTGTATCTGCATTGGTATTTCCCCGAAGAGGAGAGGATGATGCAGCACAACAAAGGTAAGTATTTCCCTCGGTTATGAAACCAAGGTTATCAATCCAGTAGGAGAACCAAGTAACATTATGTAAACAACACCTGCACACAAACAATAAATACTTGCAACCCAACGCGTAAGAGGGGTTGTCAGTCCATCCTTGGTATTGAGATAGATTAAATTGTTTGAGATTTGATAAATAGATCTAACTAAAACACAAAATAAAATAAAGAAAGAAAAAGTACAACAGGGTATTTTTAGATTTAATATGATAGGAAATAGACCCGGGGGCCGTAGTTTTCACTAGAGGCTTCTCTCAAGAAAATAGCATATAGTGGGTAAACAAATTACTATTGGGCAATTGATAGAAAATCGAATAATCATGACGACATCCAAGGCAATGATCATGTATATAGGCATCATGTCCAAGATTAATAGACCGACTCCTGCCAGCATCTACTACTATTACTCCACACATCGACCGCTATCCAACATGCATCCAGTACCTCTTCCCATGGCAAGAAAAATCAATCTAGTTGGCCAAACCAAACCAAAATTTTGGAGAAGAAATACGAGGTTATAACAATCGTGCATAAAAGAGTTCAGCAAAAACTCAAATAATATTCATGGATAGAACTGATCATAAACCCACAATTCATCGGATCCCACCAAACATACCGTGAAAAGGAGTTACGTCAAATAGATCTCCAAGAACATCGAGGAGAACATTGTATTGAAGATCAAAAAGAGAGAAGAAGCCATCTAGCTACTAGCTACGGACCCGTAGGTCTGTGGTAAACTACTCACACATCATCGGAGGGGCAACAAGGATGATGAAGAACCCATTCGTGATTGTTTCCCCCTCCGGCAGAGCGCCGGAAAAGGCCTCTAGATTGAATCTCATGGTTCTGGAACTTCTGGCGGCTAGAACTATGTTTCGTTGACTCCCCTAGGGTTTTTGGGATTTTAGAGTATTTATAGAGGTGGATGTTGTTGGAGAAGCTTCCCGGGGGCTCCACTACCCACCAAGGCGCGCCTGGGCTCCCTGGCGTGCCCTGGTTCCTAGTGGGCCCCACGGGCCTCCTCCCATGTGCTCCTTTGGCTCCCTAGGTGTCTTCTGTCCAGAAAAAAATCTCCAAAAAGTTTCGTTGCATTTGGACTTTGTTTGGTATTGATATTCTGCAAAGTAAAAAACAAGCAGAAAACAGCAACTGGAACTGGGCACTATGTCAATAGGTTAGTCCCAAAAAATGATATAAATTTGCTAGTAATTGAATATAAAACACCCAATATTAATAATATAACAACATGGAACAATCAAAAATTATAGATACGTTGGAGACGTATCAAGTACCAGCAATCGTGGAAGACTATATGATAGTTGAGTATGTGAAGTTTGCTAAACCAAAAGCTCTTACATAGACCCTTCCTAGAAATATGAAGAATTGCAATTGCGTTGATGACTCAGAACATAGTTTGTTAGTTTTCAAGTAAGTTTATTGCCTACACTTTAACTTGTGAATGAATTGTTACTTGATCATGAGAAGTTTTATGATTGATAATTGATGTTATAATAATGATCATGATGCTACCATGTCTGTATTTTCTTTTGCCAACACCTCTCTCTCTAAACCGGTGGTCATGATTATCGAGCTCGGTATTTTCTTGAGGACAAGTGGAGTCTAAGCTTGGGGAGTTGATACGTCGATTTTGCATCATGTTTTCCTACTGTTGTTTATAATGTTTTAGAGTTTCACGTTTTGATGCAATTATAATTCCTTTTATCTCTTAAATTGCACGATCTATCACAAAAGGGAGATTGCCGGCAGCTGGAATTCTAGACCTAAAAGGACCTACGGCAGAGATACCTATTCCGCGGAGCTCGAAATGACCTGAAAGTTATGGATATATATTTTGGAATATGTAAAAAAATACTAGAAGAAAAAACCTAGAGAGGACCCACTATGGGCCCACAAGCTCAGGTGGCGCCCCCTGGGGCATGCCATGTGAGCTTGTGGGGCCCACAAAGGCCCTCCGAAGCCAATCTTTTGCTATATGAAGCCATTTTCCCTTGAAAAAAATCAGAAGAAGACTTTTGGGACGATGCGCCGTCATCTCAAGACGGAACCTGGGCAGGAGCACTTTTGCTCTTTGGCAGAGCGATTCCGTCGGGGATACTTCCATCCGAGAGGGGAAAATCGAAGCCATCGTCATCGCCAACGCCCCTCTCATCGTGGGAGGACTCATCTCCATCAACATATTCACGAGCACCATCTCATCTCCAAACCCCAGTACATCTCTTGTATCCAATCGTTGTCTCAAACCTTAGATTGATACATGTGGGTTGTTAGTAGTGTTGATTATATCTTGCAGTTGATGCTAGTTGGTTTACTTGGTGGAAGATTATATATTCAGATTGTTAATCATATATTTATCTCCTCTGATCATGAACATCAATATGATATCTAAGTAGCTCCTTTTGTTCTTGGGGACATGGGAGAAGTATTGTTATAAGTAATCATGCGAAGTTGGTTTTCGTTCAATGTTTTGATGATGTGTTGTGTTGTTCTTCCCCTAGTGGTGTCGTGTGAAGGTCGACTACATGACACATTACCATGTTTGGGCCTAGGGGAAGGCATGATTGTGGGATTAGTCTGTAGATGATGGGTTGTGGGAGTGACAGAAACCTAAACCCCGGTTTATGAGTTGTTTTTTGGAAAATCAGGGGCCTCCCCTGGCTCCATATTTCACTGAAGAAATAGAAGCCATATGAGTACCACAACAACTAGAAAGCTAAAACATACTCTGAACCTAAATAGGGGGTAAAACAGTTCCCTGCACACCTTATTACAGACCCAAAAACTAGAATTTCTCCCAAACGGACAGAGCGCTAAACAAACGTCAAGGTGAAGACAACACCTACAAACTAAAGGAAAAACATCTCACGCACAGGTGTCGGTGTCAAACCGGCAGATCTCGGGTAGGGGGTCCCGAACTGTGCGTCTAAGGTCGATGGTAACAGGAGATAGGGGACACAATGTTTAGCCAGGTTCGGGCCCTCTCTGTGGAGGTAATACCCTACTTCCTGCTTGATTGATCTTGATGAATATGATTGTTACAAGAGTTGATCTACCACGAGATCGTAATGTCTAAACCCTAGAAGTCTAGCCTGTATGACTATGATTATGATTATTCGTCTTCTACGGACTAACCCCTCCGGTTTATATAGATACCGGAGGGGACTAGGGTTGTACAAAGTCGGTTACAGAGAAAGGAATCTTCATATTTGGACGCCAAGCTTGCCTTCCATGCCAAGGAGAGTCCCATCCGGACACGGGAGAAAGTCTTCGGTCTTCGTATCTTCACAGCCCATCAGTCCGACCCATGTCTAACAGGTCGGACGCCCGAGGACCCCTTAGTCCAGGACTCCCTTAGTAGCCCCTGAACCAGGCTTCAATGACGAGGTGTCCGGCGCGCATATTTTCTTCGACATTGCAAGTCGGGTTCCTTCTCCGAATACTCCAACCCAGTCTTCGGACGCAATGAACGTGTCCAGTTCTGCAAAACAAATTCCACGCACAACCGCAGAGAGCATAATATTCCATGAGTACAATCCGCTGACAACTTTTGGTAATGTGACTCCACGTCATTACTCGGTCATTATTTTGAACCATTTTTGGGCCTGACGCCCCATGTTTCGAGACGCGGTTTTATTGGCACGTCTTGTCGAAGCAGAGATCATGTCCCCTTATTGCAGGATTCTCATCAACACAAGCGTGGGTAACCCAACCATTTGGTCGGCATGATTCCTTAGGAGTAGGCAAGTTTTAAGGCTTAGGAGGAGGCGTTCGATATTCATTGCATTTATAAGGGGCTAAGACCCTCCCCTCTGCGTCAAACCTTTCCTCAACCTCCCCAACCTCGAGTTCCATCACCCAAGGTTCAATTTAGTTGCTTCAAGCTTTCCGGTCATGTCCGGATCCAACCCTCAAGGCCGGTGGGTGGCTTCTTCTGTCACAGAGGAGGATATTGCGAAGCTCCGGGCAGCAAGATACCTGACCGCGGAGATCCCCCACAGGCTTCCTGCCCGAGGGCAAGTTATTCCCACTCCTAGATCTGGTGAGAGGGTCAGGTTTATCGCCCACTTCCTCCGAGGGCTAGGGTTTGCTCTTCATCCCTTCGTCTGGGGGCTCATGTTTTATTACGGACTAGATTTTCACGATCTAGCCCCAGATTCTTTTCTTCATATCTCGGCGTTCATTATCACGTGCGAGGCTTTTCTCCATATTCCCCCACACTTCGGCTTATGGCTCAAGACCTTTAGTGTGAAGGAGAAGGTAGTCGACGGGGAACAAGCGGAGTGCGGCGGTGCTATAGTGAGCAAGCTTACCAATGCTCTCTGGCCAAAAGGCTCCTTCACCGAAACCCCCAACCTATGGCAGCGGGAGTGGTTTTACGTCACTGAACCCCGCGGCACCAAGTGGGTAGCTATACCTGCGTTCCGATCTGGCCCTCCGTTACAGCTTGCATCATGGATTAATAAGGGGCTGGATCGGGGATCAATTGACGAAGTGCAGACTCTATAGAGCCGCATCCGGAGCCTCCTTGAGAAGGGCATCGATCTTATCAACGTGATTCAAGTAATGCTAATCCGCCGGGCCCTGCCGGGCCAGCGACGACCTCTTCGTATGTGGGAGTTTAATCCGGAAGGACCACGGACCCTCCAACACTTCTTCGGCACTACGCACAAAGGAATGTGGAAGTTGTTTTTCGGGAAACGAAAACAGTGGTCGGACACCACTGAGGACATCGGCCTCGACTGCAACCATCCGGATACCTCGGTAAGCGCTCGACTCCTGAACAATTTTTAGCTATGTATGCCATAATTCGATACTGGGCAAACTATCTTCTTCCAGGGCTGGATAAGGAAAGCGGAGCGAATTAGGTGTTCGCCCCCCTCCCCGAAGACTCGGCGGATCCCGTACTAACAAGGATGCTGGCCCCGGCACCATACCAGATGCCTGTGAAGGAGGACAAGGCGGAGAGCGGGAGGACCAAAGGTGGCCTCCGTCCCGAAGGCTTGTCAGACACCGTGTCCGGGGAGATCAAAAGTCCATCGTTCGAAGACAAAAGTGAAGGAGAAGCCAACATCCCTTCTCCCCATGGTAAGAAAAGGGGTGCCTCCGAAGGTTGGGAGGAAAAGGCTTCTCAACGAGGCAAGATGCCCCTGTCGGGCGGCTCGGGCTTGGAGGACGACGTCATCGCGCAGTCCCACAGTGAGGACAAGCCTTTAACCAAATCGTAAGTGAACAAGGGTGTCTTAAACATATCCCGTTCCTTTCCTGTTACCAAGGTAACATCTAGAATATATGTTTTTGCAGCTCGGCACACAGTCTTCTTCAACAATCCTCTTCCTCGGGGGATCTTCTCCTGGAGATGATGGAGAGCAAGACGCCTCCACCGGTCTCCTTGCCCAATAGGGCGGATGACTTCGAGGTGTCGTCCCAGAGGGTCTCTCCTGATCAACAAGTGGTGCGAGGGATGATGAAGACACTACCCGAAGGTGACACTTCGGTAGCCCAGGGTCCGGGGGCCAACAATAAAAGCCCCGGACTGTACGGCTTACAGCCGGAGACGACTCCAGGGACGAATAAACGGATCCCTTCGAAGGGAGGCCGTACTCCTACAGCAGCTTTCGGAGATCCAGAAGCACCGGATATATTGACGAACATGATGCAACAGGCGTCCGTCTTAGAGGAACATCGTACCTTGATGGGTACGGTGGTTGAAAAGGTTTTGTCCGCGAAAAGCGGATTGAATGAAGCCTTCACGAGCCTGCTAAGAGGCTTCGAGGTTTGTACTGTAATATTTTTGATTGTGTTTTATTCACAAAATGCACCTGTGTATAGATAGTAGCCCTTGAGACTCTTATTGGCTTCCCAAGGGAGGCGATCAGAGGATAAAAAAAGATATGCCCAGGAAATAATCTGATTAATTGGAACACAGGCTGTTACCTCCCTGGCTAATGCCCGAACTACGGAGGTTGCCGATCTGCAGCGGAAGATTGATGAAGCGTATGAAGACATCACGCTGATCAACAGGCGGCTTGACGAGGCGCAAGGTATGTGTTTGGGGCAGTCATTATATGCACATGCTTGTAATATAAGCATGACGCTAGGAATTGTATACTGAGACATGTATGACTGCAGATGGTGCCGCCGCAGTTGAGGTACTTCGGGCCGAGCTAGCCCGGGCCAAGGAGCAGGCCCGGATTAGTAATGCGGCTGTCGAAAAGGCATCTGCCGACTTAAAGGCCGAACAGGCTGCTCGGCGCCAATACGAGGAGAGAACAACCACGAGGGCGCTTGAGCTAAAGGATGCCGCTAGCCGCTGCAAATTCCTCGAGAAGGAGAATAAAACCAGAATGGCTGATCTTGACAAGGCCTTACGAGAGGCGAAAGAAGCGCGGTCCGAGTCTAGAGCGGCCCGGGAGGAGGTCCGGCAAGCTGGGGAGATCGCGGTTGGTAAGACCTTTTTATTACAAACTAAGTTCGGTGATCCGAATTATGCCCCGCTTAATCAAGTGTGGAGTTCTCCAGACGCATTGTTGGACTTGTCGAACAGTGTCTCTGATGCGATACAGTTTTTCCAACCGCAAGAAGGACATGAAACAGAAAAGTTGTTCTGGTCCCAGTTTAGCATGCCGAAGCGTCCGCTGTTGCTGAACGAACAGATGGCCCAGTGGGCAGAGCTCCACAAGATATCCGGATCTGCCATGAAGGACGTCGTGGTCCGGCTGTGGCCGACCGAGCCAATTCTGGATAGTTATTTCAGTTTGGTGCAGTGACTTGTTGATGCGGTGCTGCGTATCGACGCCGTTAAGCGATCATCATGCATTGAAGGTGCAAGGATGGCCTTTGCCCGCGTCAAGACATATTGGGCAAAAATGAAGGCCACCGACGTTGCAGCGAAGAGTCCACCCAAGGGCAAGGACCATCACGCACCAGAGCATTATTTCAAGGACGTCTTAGAGGGTGCCCGCTTAACAGAGGGTCAGTGCTCGAAAGACATGATATTCGAGTGAAATGTATTGGGATTGTAAAAACAATATTATAATACTTTAAGTCTATTCCCAAAAGTTTTGGCTCCTCCTGTGCGGCCGTTTTTTATGTAATTTGAAAGTTTTCCAGTCGTCGGCTTCAGCCCCCTCGCATAAAGTGCGGGGTGTTTGGAAAAGCGCTTGATCACTCTTAATCCAACGTCTTGGTCCGTAAAGGAGGTGTCAACACAGCGAACTAGGCAATCGGACTATGGGGCTTTAACACTTTCACTTAGCTATAGGAGTTTTATGGTGGGTCTATGATATAGCCCCTGGTGTGTACGCAGTTTATCCGAATACGGTGCGTTACATGGGTGACCTTAAAAACGGCCCTTCATTTAGGATGGAAAGAATCGCGAAAGATTCTAGTAAGTCATCGAGTGGTTGACCAGCTCTCACCATATCATGACAGTCAGTTTTCGGCTTTCTCTACTGAGGTGCTCATCCGGATGAACCGGGACACAATCGCAGTAGTTCTCCCTTTACTACCCTAGCCGATATAGCGGAACGTAAGGTAGTAAGCACAGGAGCCAGGCAACCCAACTATTGACCAAAGACACGATTCGGAGCTGGTGCATATAAGGCCAGACTCGTGACGCCAAAGTGTGCTATAAAGCTGTTCGAACTTTGTGGGCAACTCATTTGTTCCCATATCGAGCCCCTGGCGATTGTGCCAAGGTGCGAGTGTGAAGCATCCAGAAAAATTTGGCTCTTTAAAAGAAGCAAATACTGGATACGGATTATGTTCACTAGAACTTGATTGATATGTCAATTGCCATTGTACAAATAACAATGCCACGACCCAGGCTATTTGACATGCACGTGGTCGAAGGCTGAGGGAGAAGGTACTTTACAGGCTCGAAATAGAGAGTGTGGTCTACACAAAATTATTTGTACCTCCTGTCGCACGTCTGCGTTGCCTTGCCTCGGTGGAAGGATTCCTTAACAGGAATAAACTTTGGGTGAGTGTATGAAGCCGAACTCCGAAAGAGTCCATGAGATGACCGATGTTTGAGCCACTTGTAATAAGAGATAAAAAGTGGTTAGAAAAGGAAATGGGGAAGGAGGAGTGCTTGTAGGCTATTCCGTATTGTGCCTCCGCCGATGTCCAGGGTATTTTGAGCGCATAGTTATGCTTGCGCGGTGTAAACCTCGTGAGTGTGTAAGGCGAACGGCGGAGGCCGAACTGCTAATCCAGCTCTGAGATTAATTGGTTCCATTTGATGGAGACCGACGGCTTAATGGCCGATTTGTTATGCGGCTCGATGAGGCCGCTTTGTACTGCGGCCGTAATAGCCGTAGTGTGGTCATTTATACGGAGGGAGTGTTCCGTGTTTCCATTTACTGTTATGACGCCGCGTGGACCGGGCATTTTAAGTTTTGCGCGGGCATAGAGTAGGACCGCATTAAAACAAGCAAGAGCGGTATGCCCCAGAAGCGCATGGTAGCTACTGTGAAGCGGGGCAATATCAAAGGTCAAGCCCTCACTTCGGGAGTTGTTCGGCGAGCCGAAAACGACTTCCAGTGTGATAGAGCCCGTGTAGTGAGTTTCTACGCCGGGCATTGCTCCCTTGAGGATAGTTGTGGTGGGCTTGATTCTTGAAGGATCAATGCCCATTTTGCGGATAGTTTCTTGGTAGAGTAAATTAAGGATGCTACCGCCGTCCATAAGGACTTTCGTGAGATGGAACCCGTCGATAATTGGATCGATGACCGGAGCTGCCAGACCGTCAGGACGGATATGACCAATTTTTGGGGGATCCGCTCTATGGCGTTTGTGTCCCGTGGTGCGCGCGTGCGCTCCCTTGTAAGGGTGTGCGTCACACATACCATGTTTACGGTTTTCACTTTGGGGGGAAATTGCTTATGAACCCCGGTGTTCGGCTGGCGAGTCTCTTCGTCATCACTGTCACTGGGCGGCCGCTTCCCCTTGTGTTCAGCATTAAGTTTGCCGGCTTGTTTGAAGACCCAGCAACTTCTATTTGTGTGAGTAGCTGGTTTATCGGAGGTGCCATGAATCTGGCAGGGCCGGTCCAGTATCTTGTCTAGATTGGATGGTCCATCTCTATTTGCCTCGAATGGCTTTTTCCTTTGACCGGATTTGGAACCGCTAAACCCGGCGTTAACCGCTCTGTCTCGCGTTATTTCGTTATTATTGCGACGCTTGTGTTTATCGCGTCGTGGCTTGCCGTTGCCGTCTCGGACTTCTGAAGTACCTGGGTCGCTGGTGCTGTTGCTTCTACGAGCGAGCCAGCTATCCTCTCCCGTGCAAAAGCGGGTCATTAAAGCGGTAAGGGCTGCCATGGATTTTGGTTTCTCTTGACCGAGGTGGCGGGCGAGCCATTCGTCCCGTACGCTGTGTTTGAAGGCCGCGAGGGCTTCGGCGTCTGGACAATCGACGATTTGGTTCTTTTTAATTAAGAACGTAGTCCAGAGCTTCCTGGCTGACTCTCCGGGCTATTGGACGATGTGACTTAAGTCATCGGCATCTGGTGGCCGGACATATGTACCCTGGAAGTTGTCACGGAAGGCGTCTTCCAGATCCTCCCAGCTGCCAATAGAGTTTTCCGGCAGACTGTTTAACCAGTACCGAGCTGGCCCTTTGAGTTTTAGTGGGAGGTATTTGATGGCATGAAGGTCATCTCCGCGGGCCATATGGATATGGAGAAGGAAATCCTTGATCCATACCGCGGGATCAGTTGTTCCATCATATGATTCAATATTCATGGGTTTAAACCCTTCTGGGAATTCGTGCTCCATTACTTCATCTGTGAAGCAAAGAGGGTGTGCGTGCCTCTATATTGGGCCACATTGCGACGTAGCTCTGATAGAGTCCGCCTGCGGTTTTCGGCCCGGGTTTGACTAGGATTGTCACGTCCGAGTAGATAGTCGTCGTCGCGTGTCGGGGCACGTCCTCGCGATCCGTAGATCAATCTGGTATGTCCTGCTCTACTGTCCAGGTCCCGCCGAAGGTCGTATGTATATCCCCGAACTGTTTTATCTCTGCCTTTACGGTGAGGTGGGGCGGGCTGGTGTTCGGCTTGAGTTGCCACTTTGTCCCGACCGCGTGGTAGTCGGTTAGCCGCATTATGCGATGATGGTATGGGCTCCGACGCCTCATCATCGAACTGAGGTAGCGATTTGCACTTTGCGTAACTTTTGGCTGGGCGCTTGAGGCCGTATTCCTCGGCTGCCAGGACCTCAGTCCATCTACCGTTGAGCAGATCTTGGTCAGCTTGAAGCTGCTACTGCTTCTTTTTCAGGCTCCTTGCAGTGGCTATTAGCTGGCGCTTAAAGCGCTCCTGCTCAAGAGGTTCCTCAGGCACGATAAAATCCTCGTTGCCGAGGCTCACCTCATCCTCGGAGAATGGAAGATAATTACTGTCCTCCGAGTCGTCATGTATAGCTTGTTTATCAGGGCTGACTTGCCCGTTTTCTGGTTCCTCCTGTTCGGAAGTTATCTCCATGGGGTCTTCATTATCGTCGGCATCGTCCGGAGTATCGTTTTCTCCCATATCGGTATTGCTGTCTTTTTCCCGACATGACTTAGAGCGGCGTCGCTGACGCCGGCGCTTTGGCTGTGTCTCAGGAGGTTTATCCTCGACTGGATTTTCTTTGTCATCGTTGTTAGTTTCTTTAGGTTTATCCACCATGTTCATGTTGTATGGTCGTCCATCGTCCGATAAATGGCGAGTTTTGGCCCTGCTCCTCATCGGCATCGTCGTCTATACCGTCGATGTCTTCGGAGCCGTAATCGAGCGTATCGGTTAAGTCTTCGACAGTGGCTATGAAGTGGGCGGTGGGTGGGAAGCGAAATTCTCCGTCATCAGCCTCCAGTTCGAACCGGATAGTATTCGACTGTGAGCCCCCCGCTAAGGATAGTGCTCTTAACGAGTTTAACACGTCGCCCAAAGGTGAGTGCCGAAAAAGGTCCGCGGAGCTGAATTCGACGATCGAAGACTGATCGAGCTCGACACACGTGGACGCACATGGTTCGGAACCTGTAGCCGGAAACGAGTCCGAGGCTCCAGTGCCACAGATTCCACTCGAGGTTGGGTCTGTGTGCGGCTCTAACGCCGCTGAGGCTACGACATCTGTGGCGGGGTTGAGCTTCCCGTCTTCATATGTCGCGATCTGCTCCGGATCTAAGGCCAGAGCAGTTACAGGTGTTATCTCCTGGATATGGTCCGATGACATATTTAAGTCATGTTCATCGTGGTTACGAGGAGCAGCTGCCGTGGTCTCAAATTCGTCGAAGATCAAGTCTCCGCGGATGTCCGCGACGTAGTTCAAGCTCCCGAATTTGACATCACGGCCAGGGGCGTAGCTGTCGATCTGCTCCAGATGGCCAAGCAAGTTGGCCCGCAGTGCGAAGCCGCCGAACACAAAGATCTGTCCGGGGAGGAAGACTTCTCCTTGGACAACATTGTTGTAGATGATTGAAGGGGCCATCAAACCTTTTGAGGACGACACAGTGGAACTCTCAATGAAAGCACCAATGTCGGTGTCAAAACTGGCGAATCTCAGGTAGGGGGTCCCGAACTATGCGTCTAAGGTCGATGGTAACAGGAGACAGGGGACACAATGTTTACCCAGGTTCGGGCCCTCTCTATGGAGGTAATACCCTACTTCCTGCTTGATTGATCTTGATGAATATGAGTGTTACAAGAGTTGATCTACCACGAGATCGTAATGGCTAAAACCCTAGAAGTCTAGCCTGTATGACTATGATTATGATTATTCGTCTTCTACGGACTAACCCCTCCGGTTTATATAGATACCGGAGGGGACTAGGGTTGTACAAAGTCGGTTACAGAGAAAGGAATCTTCATATTTGGACGTCAAGCTTGCCTTCCACGCCTGTCGTCGTATTCTCACGGGGGGCTTGCGAGTCGACAGATGCCACAAGGGCTTAGTGTGAGGGTAAGACTGCTGCTGATAGGCCCGGGAGCGGGTATGCGAGTAGCACGCGCTAGTTTACCCAGGTTCGGGGCTCTCCGGAGAGATAATACCCCTACTCCTGCATGTCTGAGTATATCTGGGGTGTACATCGGACAGTACACGGTGCTCCTGAAGCTGTATCTGAGATCAGTAGCAATGAGAGCTAGCTAGCTAGTGTGGCACATGTGCCTGGCCATGTGTGGCCGAACGAGTATGTGTACTCATACGTGTGTGTGGATGGATGGATAGCTAGCTTATATAGTGGTAGGCATGGGTGGTGGTAGCGTTGGTTGTAAGCTACCTTGGGTAGCTTACAAACCAAGCTATGTAGTGGCATGGGCTAGGCATGGTGCATGTCATGCTTGTCCCTGGGGCATTTTATAAATCAATGCCCAGGGGACACGGTACACTTTAGATGACGTCACGGTACAGCCGTCTCGTCGGTGTCTTGTCGGTGTCGGGTCGGGCTACAGTCGGCAGCCGGCTGGTTGGCGCAGTCGGCAGCCGGCTGGTCGGCGCAGTCGGCAGCCGGCAGCTGGCCGGGCAGAGCAGTCGGATGGGGAGCCGGCAGGAGCAGCCGGGCAGTCGGACTGAGGGGCTTTGCTAGCCCCGATGTCTTGAATTATTGTCTCGCCGTCTTCGGGGTATCCGTGGCCAATTACTCCGACACTAGCCCCCAAGCCTCCGGGCAACTTGGCAAAGTTGGGCGGAGGTTTTTTGGCGGGTGTTTCATGGAAATGATCATGCAAAAGACAAAGTTAGTCCATGCAGATATATCAAATGATTGCTTTTAGCACTGCAAGTTTTATGCGGAGGGTGCCGACTCGGTTTTGTCCGAGCCCCCTTCAATCTTTTTCATGGTCCCTCCACTCTTTGGCTTGCTCTCGCTTGCCGGACAGCCGCTCTGCGGTCTGTGGCTGAGAGTGGGCCGCGGAGTGGAGTGTACAATACTCAGATTCTGGGAGTGAATTTAATCTTGTAGATACTCATAAAGAAAACGGCCGGGTCGCCCGAACCGTTTTCTTCCCAGACGTTTTTCGCGTGGGTGGCCTCCAGCGTTCACTCTTGCTAGCCGGACAGCCGCTCTGGGGTCTGTGACTAAGAGTGGGCCTTTGGTACTGCGCACACTACTAAGCCGTCTGCGGGAACAAACGTCTCAGGCCAAGCGGCCAACCCCCGGGCCAACTCTGGCTGGCGCCGGGGCGAACAGTGCTGCAACTGTAATAAAATGCGGAGATAGCCCCCGAGCATCACTCGGGGTTATCTGTGCTCTCGCGATGAAAAAATATGCGGGTGAGGAGCTCACATTGATTTTCGTGTAGCCGAGGCGGAGGTCGTCGAAGACAGCCGGCGCGGCTCGGCGCTCGCGGAGCGCGTCGGCGCACCCGCTGGGTGTAGCCCTCGAGCCTCTAGGCGCTCGAGGAGGGTCCAGCCGGTCGGGCCTGACCGGCCAGGCGGCAAGCAGAACGCAGCCGAGCCGGCCTGGCACAACAGGCCAGGTGGCGAGGCGTCTAGCGGCGCCCTTTTTCTTCTTTTTTTTTTCTTATTTTGGTTTCTTGCAATCTTCCGTGGGGGCGCGCCAGCGCACCCACTGGGTGTAGCCCCCGAGATTTGGGCCGACTCCTGAGCAGTCGGGCCGGATCTCCCGACAACTACTTTGTCTTCTTCTCCGCTAGGGCGTGTAAGCGCACCCGCTGGGTGTAGCCCTCGAGATTCGGGCCGACTGCTGAGTAGTCGCTCCGGATCTCCCGGCGACTACTTTGTCTTTTTCTTTGCGGGGGCGCGTAAGCGCACCCGCTGGGTGTAGCCCCCGAGATTCGGGCCGACTGCTGAGCAGTCGGGCCGGATCTCCCGGCAACTACTTTGTCTTCTTTGTTGAAGTTGATTCTTTTTTCTTCTTCTCTTTGTCCGGCTGTGGGCAACCGGACGTACTTTTTTTCTTTCTTTTGTCCGGCTGGGCAGCCGAACTCCGACTCAGCAGTCGGACTCTTTGTAGCCGGCTAGGAGGCCAGCACCTTCTTCACAGCAGGCAGTCGGACGCACATTTGGCAGTCAGACGCAATTTTCAGCCGGGTGCGGGCAGTCGGACGTACATCTGGCAGTCGGACGCAAATTCCAGCCGGCTGCGTGCAGTCGAACGCACATCTCTTTTTTTTGACCCAGCAGTCGGCTCGGCCACGCGAGCAACCGACCCTTGACTTTTTCTTCTAGCCGGGTACGATTCCTTTCCAGCCGTGGGGCAGCTGGCCTCTTTTACTTTTCTTCTAGCCAGCCATCGGGCAGACGGCCCTTTTTCTCTTCTCGGACAGTCGGCTGAGACGGCTGGCTGGAGCGGCGACCCGCAGCCGGCCTGGGGTGGGCGTTCGGAGGCAGACGGAGCCGTACCCGACCGGGCGCGAGGCGGCACCAGGGAGCCGGACGCGGCCGGGCACGATGGAAAGCAGGCGCACGCGCGGGCCGGGCGCGGCCGGCTGGTGCGAACGGGCGGAGGTCGGCAGGGGAGGAGCCGGCTGTTGGGCGAGCCGGCGCGCCGGAGGGGCGGCGACGGGAACAGCCGGGTGCGGAGCAGCAGGCGACGGGCGGTCCGGAAGCGGCCCAGGAGCGCGCGGAGAAGGGCGGCCAAAGCCGAACGGTGGCGCGGTAGCAGCCAGCCGGACGGGAGCCTGGTGCGGCCGACTGCGGGCGCGCGTGAAGCGGAACGGGCTCCGTGGGGACGAGGCGAGGCTGCGGAGCTGGGGCGGCGCGGGTGAAGTGGCGAGGCCAGGGCGAGGTCTGGCGCCGGGGCGTGCACGGTCGAGACGGCGGGGAGGCAGCAAAGGAGCCGCGACGAGGCCGGGCTGGAGAGGAGCGAGACCGGGCGAGCTCGAGGCGGCCGACCGGCTCGCGCACGCACTGGACGGCCCTGCGTGCACTTGAACAGGGCTTGCTAGCTTAGCTAGCATGCATGCAACCGAATCCATCGGGTTCGCTAGCTAGCTAGCTAGCCATGCACGGATGCGTGCACGCATAGGGGCGACAACGAGGTGTGGTAGCTGTTGTTGCTACAGCGAAGCGCTGCATGACATCAACCATAGCTACAACAAGGCGTGTGCAGCTGCAGCTACAGCGGCGGGAGAGCTCGCAACGGAGGCAGGAACAAAAGCCATGGGAGTGGAGGAGGCAGTGAGCGCAGCCACAGAGGCCGGAGCGGCGTAGGAGGGAGCTCACGGCAGCAGCGGACGACGCTCGAGGAGCTCGGAGAGGCCTGGCCAGGCGCAAGCACGGCGCACGCAGGCAAGGGCGCCTCTCGGAGAAGAAAACGAGGCGATGCCGCAGCCGACGGCACAGACGTGCTGTTCCGCGCGGCCGTCCCGGGGGCGTGTTGGTGTCGAACCCCCGAGCGCTACTGGACAGACGACGGCGTCGCCGTGGCAGAGATGATGAAGATGGCGAGGCCGACGACGAGATGCGCCGCCCCTCGCGGCCATTCCAAGTGTGTGTCGATGTCGAGCCCCCGACCGCTGCTGGAGAGACGGCGCGACGCCGCGGCAGTGAAGACGAAAATGGTCCCGCCCGAACTGCGAAACCAGCAGCAGTGTGGTAGCATAGTAGTAGTACCGCCCCACGGTGGGCGCCAACTGTCGTGGTATTCTCACGGGGGCTTGCGAGTCGACAGATGCCACAAGGGCTTAGTGTGAGGGTAAGACTGCTGCTGATAGGCCCGGGAGCGGGTATGCGAGTAGCACGCGCTAGTTTACCCAGGTTCGGGGCTCTCCGGAGAGATAATACCCCTACTCCTGCATGTCTGAGTATATCTGGGGTGTACATCGGACAGTACATGGTGCTCCTGAAGCTGTATCTGAGATCAGTAGCAATGAGAGCTAGCTAGCTAGTGTGGCACATGTGCCTGGCCATGTGTGGCCGAACGAGTATGTGTACTCATATGTGTGTGGATGGATGAATGGATGGATGGATAGCTAGCTTATATAGTGGTAGGCATGGGTGGTGGTAGTGTTGGTTGTAAGCTACCTTGGGTAGCTTACAAACCAAGCTATGTAGTGGCATGGGCTAGGCATGGTGCATGTCATGCTTGTCCCTGGGGCATTTTATAAATCAATGCCCAGGGGACACGGTACACTGTAGATGACGTCGCGGTACGGCCGTCTCGTCGATGTCTTGTCAGTGTCGGGTCGGGCTACAGTCGGCAGCCAGCTGGTCGGCGCAGTCGGCAGCCGGCAGCCGGCCGGGCAGAGCAGTCGGACGGGGAGCCGGCAGGAGCAGCCGGGCAGTCGGACTGAGGGGCTTTGCTAGCCCTGATGTCTTGAATTATTGTCTCGCCGTCTTCGGGGTATCCGTGGCCAATTACTCCGACAACGCCAAGGAGAGTCCCATCCGGACATGGGAGAAAGTCTTCGGTCTTCGTATCTTCACAGCCCATCAGTCCGGCCCATGTCTAACAGGTCGGATGCCTGAGGACCCCTTAGTCCAGGACTCCCTCAACAGGCACGCCCAGGGAAACACCTGCAGAAAGACCAGCATCCTTTCAGAAGATCTGGTCTAACACAACTCGCCAACCCAAGAAGACCACATGTATGGTATCAGCTTCTTGAGGGTTCTTCTGCTGGTACTCCGGGGTGCTCCTCCCCCCGTGCGCGGCTCCTTTGACCGCCTTTGCTCATGAAAGAGAGCCAAAACCATGCCTGTAGTCCATTAGTCTGGTTCCAGTTCCAGAGGATTTTTCAGTTTTCTCCATACCAAATCCCGAAACTCCAAGAGCCTGGCCCCTCTCAGACACTCAAATGGGCTTTGTCTAGTCCTTCAGGTACCGCATGACCAAGCCAAACACCTGCTTCATAGATATCCAAGAGCATCTATCAAAAACTAAAGAATTTCTATAGTTCCACAATCCCCATAGGATTGTAGAGGTAATCACATTCAGATGTAAGAATTTTTTTCTCACAGAGCCACCACCTAGCAATCGATTCAAAGTTAGTAACAGAAATACCAAACAACACTTCCACCTCCCTCCAAACCAACCTAGCCACTATACATTCAAAAAATAAGTGAAACACTGATTCTATCTCAGTATAGTGTACACACTCAAGAGGTTCAGCTAGCCCCCTCTTCCTCAAATTATCACATGTCATAATCTTATTCTGGGAAAACAACCAAAGAAAACCTTGTATTCTGGGTGGCACCTTAACCTTCCGCACTGCAGGTAGGAGGATAGGTTGCACCCCTCTAAAATTCACTATGGAATACAGAATTTTAATGGAGTAAACCCCCTTAGATTCATATTGCCAGACAAAGAATCTTCATCCTGACAAAACCTAGTAAGCTTAAGGATGTTAACCAAATAAAACCACTAAATCATCAATTCATCAGAAAAAATTCTGCTAAAAGTACATTTAAGATCTTGCCCATCCCAAAGCTCAGTAATAGTCTTATTCTTTTCATTAACCAAGTAACAAAGATCCCAAAATTAGGTATCTAAAGGAGCATTCCCATGCCAAATATCTTCCCAAAATCTAACCATTTTACCATTACCGACTGCCCACTTATAACCAACCCCAACTGCCTGCAGAGCCCACATGAAACTCTTCCAAAACTTTTATGGGTTATTGTCATGGCAACACAGGATGTTAGGACTCCCGGTGTTATACAAACGGAAGGCCAGTTAGCTAAGTGAATTTTATGGTTCCCCTCACTATCACTCCATAGACAGTTTGCCATGTAGGAGTTAATAAGTTGGAGAGCCCACTTGGGAAATTTAACAAAATATAACAAATGAAGAGGGATGCTAGCTAAACAAGATTTAGTAAGTATGATATTCCCTAGATAGGATAGCAGCTTACCCCTCAACCCAATAATCCTAACTATGATCTTATCCATCAGGATTTGTAAATCTTCTCTACTCAGCTTATTAAAATGCAAAGGTATTCCTAAATTTGATGGGAAAATCTTCCACCACACATTTAAAGATATCATACAAATTCCCATTTCATACAAATGGAAGGCCAACTAGCTAAGTGAATTTTATGTCCCCCTCATCACTCCATAAGCAGTTTGCCATGTGGGAGTTAATAAGTTGGAGAGCCCACTTGCGAAATTTAACAAAAGATAACAAATAAAGAGGGATGTTAGCTAAACAAGATTTAATAAGTATGATCTTCCCTAGATAGGATAGCAGCTTACCCCTCCACCCAACAATCCTAGCTAGGATTTTATAATCAAGAATTGTAAATCTTCTCTTCTCGGCTTATTAAAATGCAAAGATATTCCTAAATATTTGATGGGAAAATCTCCCACCACACATTAAAAGACATCGACAAAAACCCCAAGCCCATCTACCTCCCATGTTAATGGGAATCAGAGCACTTCTATGATAATTGATACTCATGTCTGACACTTGTTCAAAAAAGTGAGCATCCACTTCAAATTCAAGGCTATTCTTCTTTCATCCTGTAAAAAAGGAGGGTACTCTCCCATTGACTAGTCCAAGAAAAAGTTATTTCACTAAACTGTTGGGGAACATAGCATGCAATTTCAAAAAAAATCCAACACTCACGCAAGATCTATCTAGAAGATGCATAGCAACAAGAGGGGTAGAGTGTGTCTACGTACCCTCGTAGACCGAAAGCGGAAGCATTTAACAACACGGTTGATGTAGTCGAACTTCTTCTCGTTCCGACCGATCAAGTACCGAACATACGGCACCTCCGAGTTCTGCACACTTTCAGCTCGATGACGTCCCTCGAACTCTTGATCCAGCAAAGTGTCGAGGAAGTAGATGAGTTCCGTCAGCACGACGGCGTGGTGACGGTGATGGTGAAGTGATCCATGCAGGGCTTCGCCTAAGCACCGCGAGAATATGACTGAGGGTGTAATCTGTGGAGGGGGCGCCGCACACGGCTAACAGATGTTGTTGTGTGTTCTAGCGGTGCCCCCCTCATATATATAGGTTGGAGGGGAGGATAGGTATGCAAGGGGGCACCCCAAGTAGGAGGAATCCTACTTGGGCGCCTCCCAATTCGGCCTCCCCTCTTTCCATATTCTTCCGGAGGGGAAAGGAAGGAGGAGGGAGGAGGGAAGGAAGGGGGAGGTCGAATCCCTCCCGTTCCTTTATCTCTTCCCCTCTTTCCTTCCCCTCCTAATTCGGCCTACATGGGGCGCACCAGCCCCTTAGGGGCTGATCTGTCCCCCTCTTGGCCCATTAGGCCAATGTAGTTCCTGGGGGGGTGCCCGGAACCCCTTCCGGTGACCCGTTATGTACCCGGTACCCCCAGAACACTTCTGGTGTCCGAATATCATTGTCTATATATGAATCTTTACATCTCGACCATTTCGAGACTCCTCGTCATGTCCGTGATCTCATCCGGGACTCTAAACAACATTCGGTCACCAAATCACATAACTCAAATAATACAAAATCGTCATCGAATGTTAAGCGTGCGGACCCTGCGAGTTCGAGAACTATGTAGACATGACCAAGACATGTCTCCGGTCAATAACCAACAACGGAACCTGGATGCTCATATTGGTTCCCACATATTCTATGAAGATCTTTATCGGTCGTACCGTAATGACAACATACGTTATTCCCTTTGTCATCAGTATGTTACTTGCCCGACATCCGATCGTCGATATCTTCATACCCAGTTCAATCTCGTTACCAGAAAGTCTTTTTACTCGTTCCGTAATGCATCATCCCGCAACTAACTCATTAGTCACATTGCTTGCAAGGCTTATTATGATGTGCATTACCGAGAGGGCCCAGAGATACCTCTCCGATACTCGGAGTGACAAATCCTAATCTCGATCTATGCCAACCCAACAAACACCTTCGGATATACATATAGAGCATCTTTATAATCACCCAGTTACGTTGTGACGTTTGATAGCACACAAGGTATTCCTTCGGTATCCGAGAGTTGCATAATCTCATAGTCAAAGGAATATGTATATGACATGAAGAAAGCAATAGCAATAAAACTTAATGATCATTATGCTAAGCTAACAGATGGGTCTTGTCCACCACATCATTATCCTAATGATGTGATCCCGTTCATCAAATGACAACACATGTCTATGGTTAGGAAGCTTAACCATCTTTGATTAACGAGCTAGTCTAGTAGAGGCTTACTAGGGACACTGTGTTTTGTCTATGTATCCACACATGTATCAAGTTTCCGGTTAATACAATTCTAGCATGAATAATAAACATTTATCATGATATAAGGAAATATAAACAACAACTTTATTATTGCCTCTAGGGCATATTTCCTTTAGTCTCCCACTTGCACTAGAGTCAATAATCTAGTTCACATCGCCATGTGATTTAACACCAATAGTTCACATCTTTATGTGATTAACACCCATAGTTCACATCGCCATGTGAACAACACCCAAAGGGTTTACTAGAGTCAATAATCTAGTTCACATCGCTATGTACCCAAAGAGTACTAAGGTGTGATCATGTTTTGCTTGTGAGAGAAGTTTAGCCAACGGGTTTGACACATTCAGATCCGTATGTATTTGCAAATTTCTATGTCTACAATGCTCTGCATGGAGCTACTCTAGCTAATTGCTCCCACTTTCAATATGTATCCAGATCGAGACTCAGAGTCATCTGAATCGGTGTTAAAGCTTGCATCGACGTAACCCTTTACGATGAACTCTTTATCACCTCCATAACCGAGAAACATTTCCTTAGTCCTCTTAGGGAACTAAGGACAATTTTGACCGCTGTCTAGAGGTCTACTGCTGGATCACCATTGTACCCCTTGCCAAACTCATGGCAAGGTATACAATAGGTCTGGTACACAACATGGCATACTTTATACAACCTATGGCTGAGGCACAGGGAATGACTTTCATTCTCTCTCTATCTTTTGCCATGGTCGGGTTTTTGAGTCTTACTCAACTTCACACCTTGCAACACAGACAAGAACCCTTTCTTTCACTGATCTATTTTGAACTTCTTCAATAAAATTGCCAAGGTATGTGCTTTGTGAAAGTCCTATTAAGCATCTCGATCTATCCCTATAGATCTTGATGCCCAATATTTAAGTAGCTTCACTGAGGTCTTTTAATGAAAAATTCTTATTCAAGTATCCTTTTATGCTATCCAAAAATTCTATGTCATTCTCGATCAACAATATGTCATCCACATATATTATCAGAAAATGCTACAGAGCTCCCACTCACTTTCTTGTAAATACAGGCTTCACCAAAAGTCTGTATAAAACCATATGCTTTGATCACCTCATCAAAGTGTATATTCCAACTCCGAGATGCTTGCACCAGTCCATAGATGGATCGCTGGAGCTCGCACACTTTGTTAGCACCTTTAGGATCGACAAAAACCTTCTAGTTGCATCATATACAACTCTTCTATAAGAAATCCATTAAGGAATGCAGTTTTGATGTCCATTTGCCAGATTTCATAATCATAAAATGCGGCAATTGCTAACATGATTCGGACAGACTTAAGCATTGCTACGAGTGAGAAAATCTCATCATAGTCAACATCTTGAACTTGTCAAAAACCTTTTGCGACAAGTCGAGCTTTGTAGATAGTAAAACTACCATTAGTGTCTGTCTTCCTCTTGAAGATCCATTTATTCTCAATGGCTTGCCGATCATCGAGCAAGTCAACCAAAGTCCACACTTTGTTCTCATACATGGACCCTATCTCAGATTTCATGGCCTCAAGCCATTTATCGGAATCTGGGCTCATCATCGCTTCTTCATAGTTCGTAGGTTCATCATGGTCTAGTAACATGATTTCTAGAACAGGATTACCATACCACTCTGGTGCGGAACGTGCTCTGGTTGACCAACGAGGTTTGGTAGTAACTTGATCTGAAGTTTCATGATCATTATCATTAGCTTACTCTCTAGTTGGTGCAGGCATCACGAGAACGGTTTTCGGTGATGAGCTACTTTCTAATTCGAGAGAAGGTACATTTACTTCATCAAGTTCTACTTTCCTCCCACTCACTTTTTCAAGAGAAATTCCTTCTCTAGAAAGGATCCATTCGTAGCAACAAAGATCTTGCCTTCGGATCTATGGTAGAAGGTGTACCCAACAGTTTCTTTTGGGTATCCAGTGAAGACGCACTTCTCCAATTTGGGTTCGATCTTATCAGGCTGAAGCTTTTCACATAAGCATCGCAACCCCAAACTTTAAGAAACGACAGCTTAGGTTTCTTGCCAAACCATAGTTCATACGGTGTCGTCTCAACAGATTTAGACGGTGCCCTATTTAACGTGAATGCAACTGTCTCTAATGCATAACCCCACAACAATAGTGATAAATCGGTAAGAGACATCATAGATCGCACCATATCTAATAAATTACCGTTACGACGTTCGGACACACCATTACGCTGTGGTGTTCCAGGTGGCGTGAGTTGTGAAACTATTCCACATTGTTTTAAATGAAGGCCAAACTTGTAACTCAAATATTCGCCTCCGCGATCAGATCGTAGAAACTTTATTTTTTCTTGTTACGATGATTCTCCACTTCACTCTGAAGTTCTTTGAACTTTTCAAATGTTTCAGACTTGTTTTTCATTAAGTAGATATACCCATATCTGCTTAAATCATTTGTGAAGGTCAGAAAATAACGATACCTGCCGTGAGCTTCAACACTCATCGGACCGCATACATCGGTACGTATTATTTCCAATAAGTCATTAGCTCGCACCATTGTTCCAGAAAACGGAGTGTTAGTCATCTTGCCCATGAGGCATGGTTCGCAAGTATCAAATGATTCATAATCAAGTGATTCCAAAAGCCCATCTTCATGGAGTTTCTTCATGCGCTTTACACCAATATGACCTAAACGGCAGTGCCACAAATATGTTGCACTATCATTATCAACTTTGCATCTTTTGGCATCAAAATTATGAATATGTGTATCACTACGATCGAGATTCAATAAACCATTTACATTGGGTGTATGACCATAGAGGGTTTTATTCATGTAAACAGAACAACAATTATTCTCTGACTTAAATGAATAACTGTATCGCAATAAACATGATCCAATCATATTCATGCTCAACACAAACACCAAATAACATTTATTTAGGTCCAACACTAATCCCGAAGGTAGAGGGAGTGTGTGATGGTGATCTTATCAACCTTGGAATCTTTTCCAACACACATCGTCACCTCGCCCTTAACTAGTCTCTGTTCATTTTGTAACTCCTGTTTCGAGTTACTAATCTTAGCAACTGAACTGGTATCAAATACCCTGGGGTTACTATGAACACTAGTAAAATACACATCAATAACATGTATATAAATATACCGTTGTTCACTTTGCTATCCTTCTTATCCTCCAAGTATTTGGGGTAGTTCCGCTTCCAGTGACCATTTCCTTTGGAGTAGAAGAACTTAGTTTCAGGATTGGGTCTAGCTTTGGACTTCTTCACGGGAGTGGCAACTTGCTTGCCATTCTTCTTGAAGTTCCCTTCCTTTCCTTTTTCTTGAAACTAGTGGTCTTGTTAACCATCAACGCTTGATGCTCTTTCTTGATTTCTACCTTCGTCGATTTCAGCATCACGAAGAGCTCGGGAATCGTTTTCGCCATCCATTGCATATTATAGTTCATCATGAAGTTTCAGTAACTTGGTGATAGCGACTAGAGAACTCTGTCAATCACTATCTTATCTGGAAGATTAAATCCCACTTGATTCAAGCGATTGTGATACTCAGACATTCTGAGCACATGCTCACTGGTTGAGCTATTCTCCTCCATCTTGTAGGCAAAGTACTTGTCAGAGGTCTCATTCATCTTGACTCGGGCATGAGTCTGAAATACCAATTTCAGCTCTTGGAACATCTCATATGCTCCGTGGCATTCAAAACGTTTTTGAAGTCCCGGTTCTAAGCCGTAAATCATGGTGCACTAAACTATCAAGTAGTCATCATACCGAGTTTGTCAAACGTTCATAACGTCTGCATCTGCACCTGCAATAGGTCTGTCACCTAGCAGTGCATCAAGGACATAATTCTTCTGTGCAGCAATGAGGATAATTCTCAGATCACGGGCCCAGTCTGCATCATATCTACTAACATCTTTCAAATTATTTTTCTCTAGGAACATATCAAAAATAGTGGAGCTACAACGCAAGCCATTGATCTACAACATAATTTGCAAATACTATCAGGACTAAGTACATGATAAATTTATGTTCAATTAATCAAATTACTTAAGAACTCCCACTTAGATAGACATCCCTCAAGTCATCTAAATGATACATGATCCAAATCAATTAAACCATGTCCGATCATCACGTGAGATGGAGTAGTCATCAATGGTGAACATCTCTATGTTGATCATATCTACTATATGATTCACGTTCGACCTTTCGGTCTCCAGTGTTCCGAGGCCATGTTTGTACATGCCAGGCTCATCAAGTTTAACCCGAGTATTTCACATGTGCAAAACTGTCTTGCACCCGTTGTATGTGAACATAGAGTCTATCACACACGATCATCACGTGGTGTCTCAACACGACAAACTATCGCAACAGTGCATACTCGGGGAGAACACTTATACCTTGAAATTTTAGTTAAGGGTTCATCTTATAATGCTACCGCCGTACTAAGCAAAATAAGATGCATAAAATATAAACATCACATGAAATCGAAATATGTGACATGATATGGCCATCATTTTTTGCTTTTGATCTCCATCTCCAAAGCATCGTCATGATCTCCATCGTCACTGGCTTGACACCCTGATCTCCATAGCGTCGTGGTCGTCTTGCCAACTATTGCTTCTACAATGATCGCTAACGCATAGTGATAAAGTAAAGCAATTACATGGCATTTGCATTCCATACAATAAAGAGACAACCATAAGGCTCCTGCCGGTTGCCAGTAACTTTTACAAAACATGATCATCTCATACAATAACATATATCACATCATGTCTTGACCATATCACATCGCAACATGCCCTGCAAAAACAAGTTAGACGTCCTCTACTTTGTTGTTGCAAGTTTTACGTGGCTGCTACGGGCTTCTAGCAAGAACCGTTCTTACCTATGCATCAAAACCACAACGGTGTTTCGTCAAGTTTGCTGTTTTAACCTTCAACAAGGACTGTCCAAAGTCAAATTCGATTCAACTAAAGTTGGAGAAACAGACACCCGCCAGCCACCTTTATGCAAAACTAGTTGCATGTCTTTCGATGGAACCGGTCTCATGAACGTGGTCATGTAAGGTTGGTCTGGGCCACTTCATCCAACAATACTGAAGAATCAAAATAAGACGTTGGTGGTAAGCAGTATGACTATCGCCGCCCACAACTCTTTGTGTTCTACTCGTGCATATCATCTACGCATAGACCTGGCTCAGATGCCACTGTTGGGGAACATAGCATGCAATTTAAAAAAAAAATCCTACGCTCACGCAAGATCTATCTAGGACATGTATAGCAACAAGAGGAGGAGAGTGTGTCTACGTAACCTCGTAGACCGAAAGCGGAAGCGTTGAACAACGCGGTTGATGTAGTCAAACTTCTTCTCGTTCCGACCGATCAAGTACCGAACTTACGACACCTCCGAGTTCTACACACGTTCAACTTGATGACGTCCCTCGACCTCTTGATCCAACAAAGTGTCGATGAAGTAGATGAGTTCCGTCAGCATGACGGCGTGGTGACGGTGATGGTGAAGTGATCTGCGCAGGGCTTCGCCTAAGCACCGCGAGAATATGACCGAGGGTGTAATCTGTGGAGGGGGGCACGCGGCTAACAAATGTTGGTGTGTGTTCTAGTGGTGCCCCCCTCATATGTAGGACTGGACTATTCTATATTCTGTTACCCCTGGGCCATATATGTGCGCGTCACAAAATTTCACAAGTCCAGCCAAAAAGCCCGCACCGGTGTGGTTGAAAAGGAGAAAAAGAAAAACAACCCCACCCCGCACGACCCACTAACCCATGCCCACCACCACCGCCGCTTCGTTCCCCATGTCGGCGGCCTCTCTACACTGCGCGCCGCCCTCCTCCTTCCCCGACGCCGGCCGCCTCCCTCCACCACGCGCCGCCGTCCTCCTTCCCCGACGCCGGTCGCCGCCCTCCACCACGCACCGCCCTCCTCCTTCCTCGGTGCTGGCCGCCTCCCTCCACTACGCGCCGCTCCTCCTTCCCCGGTGCCGGTCGCCTCCCTCCACCATGCGCCGCCCTCCTCCTTCCCCGGCGTCGGCCGTCTGCCTCCACCACGCGCCGCCCTCCTCCTTCCCCTGCGCCGGCCACCTACCTCCATCGTGCAGATCCACGCCATCCCGGCACTCCTCCTTCATCCTGCTGGGAGATCTCGTGCGCCGCCCTCTCGCAGTCGGTGATGCTTCCCCGCCACCACTCCGCCTCCATCCCGATGGGGCAACGATGCTGCGCGTACAGGAAGTTCATCGCCGCCACCTCAGGCCGTTCAATGTCGACGTCTTGGACGCGCCAAGCTCCAACGCCATGGCTTCGGCTTCAACAGCAAATAATGGAGCCTGCAGGGGGAGCCACAGGGTCGAGGACATCTAGTTCGATAGTCCAACTGCTTGCTCGGCCGTCGGTCACTCAAGGAGGTGAGTACATGCCACCCCCGTGCGCTTCCATGCATGCTGTTGTCTGATACATCTCCCTCTCTGATTGATCTCGCTGTAGCTTGTCATTCCCTACCATGAAACCATCAAGCGTGTGCTAATTGTGACTGAGGTTGCACTGCCCAGCAATACAGGCAGCAATTTCACACTACAGGTAAATGACATTGCCTCTATGAGATAATTATCATGCAAACGTTCATAAAGAAGATTAATAGTTTATTTATGTGTTTATTCAGCTCCACCCAATACTGTAAAAATGCATGAGTCCAATGCCCTGTGGCCTAGCTGACCGAATTAGCATGCAAGCTTCTCCTTTCACCATGAAATAAATGATAGATTCAACAGTTGCTAGGTAAATCGCAAATCTATTTACTACATGTATCACTACCCTACATTCATGTTGTCAGAAAAGTCCATGTATTACTACCATGGGAGTTCAAAGAAAGGTCGTCTATGAAACAGTATAACTTGTGAGTTTCTTGCAGACTAATGATGAGTTACTAGATAAACTTAGGCACCACAGTCCATTCACTGTCCGTATAACACCGCCGCCAGAGGCCGTTCAATGTCCCAACGCCTCCTTCCTAGTCATCGTGAGGTACGCCCTACTCGAAATCTTTCCTCTCCATCTCCCGACAGTGAAGATTTTCATGCCCTGCGTTCGAACTGCCATTTTATTTTGTATTGAACTAGCGCTGCTCTTGCTTCAGACCTGAGGGAAGAAGGAAGAACCTCTCTCTTGTAGGCAGTAATATTGCTCTCTCATATCATCTCTCATCTCGTAGGCAGTAAATATTTTGATGAATGTGTTACTCAAAAAACAAAATGTTGTATTGACATTCAGTAGCTTAGAGAGAGTAGCATAGAGAAACGTTGTTGTGTTTTGGATGACAAAGAACACATGTGACACTAAGTCCAGGTATTTCTACATGAGGAGTACAAAATTACTTTTACTGAGAGTCCACTTGAATCCTTGATAGCTACTGGCCATAGGAACTTAACCCAGAAAAAATGTGCAAAAAAGAACCATTTTGTACTACCATTAGTCGTAGATGCTGTGTAATGTTTTATTTTTTTGCTACCCTAGCATTGAATTATCACATCATTTTCAAGAGCCGCACTCTCATTATTTATTTCTTGTACTGTTAGTTTTATTTTCAGAACCGAACTTGTACAGGGTACATGAGTTCCAATAGTGGTCTCCGTTGCAATTTTTTTACATAATCAAGCATTCTTGTTGTGTTGCCTTTCTTTCCAGATATATAGATTGCCAGTTTTGAATCCGATTCTCAAATAGACAATCATAATTCTATTGCCAGTTCTGAAATAAAGAAATGTTTGCGTAACAGTACCATAACAGCACCAAAACGAATCCTCAGCCTTGGTAACTTACTGGCTTTGATCTTCCAGGGCAGCATTATGAGATCCTTGGTTTACTTACAGGTATGCCATCAGTTCAAACCTAACACAGAAACTTGTGCCGCTACTACTTTGCCACCTAGAGTAGTACTGCTACTACTTATCATGTTGATAAAACCTCGCGAACAGTAAATCTATTTGATTAACGATTCTGTAGGGAGAAAAAGTTCACCAATATACAATCTCTAATCTCAATATACCAAACTTTTTGTTTAGTAGTTGGCACTGCTCAAGTTTATTTCTTGATGTATACATGATGTCCAAATTCTTCTTTCAGTTCGGTTCAATTTATAAACTTCATTCAGTTCGGCGAGGTGGAGATTGGGGCACGGTGGGGTGTGGCCGTGTGTGTGGAGATGGCCCGCTGCAACGTCACCGGCCGGATCCCGCTCTTCAGTGTATGTTTTGTATGCTTTTTAGTTCACCTACTTAACAACTGCAAGTCTAATTTCCTCCTTGTTTCCATGTTCTTCCTGTAGCACAACAGGTGTTATGCCTATATGGATCAAAAGAAGCACGTGTTCTTTCCTATTCTTACAAATGAACCTCCACTTCTGTTCTGTTTGAACTTACTTGGCATAAAAATTAGTATTTGTTCTACTGTAAAAAAACATAAAATGAAATGTCTTGGTGCATGATCGAAGGTGCATATGGAAGCATCCCCATGCCAATTGCAATGGTTTCCAGGACGTGACATCCATACTTTTGGTTATGAACTAATGATGTATTAGTGCATGAACTAATGCATCACATATGTTGTTTCTTTCCAGGCTACTCTAGATTAGAACAAGTTAAAAGTACTTAGTTTCTCAATAGTCTGGTCCTCCTCACCAGATGTTATGTAGTACACATCTTTTTAATACAAATGTTTTAAAAGTTTCTTTTTGAACTTCTCCCAATTAATATACCTGAACTTGATTATCTTTCTAACATGTACATATACCAACTTCATTAGATTTTGTGTCAGTGCTTGTAACACAATCAGTTCAGATCTCGATAGACCACAAGTTCAAGTTCACTAGTATTTGTAAATGTTGGTAGCAGTACTAGTATTTAGAAATTTGTAACCTAAGAACTAAGCTTGCATCTTGTTACTTCTATGGAAGCATTGACCTCGTAATTTTATTGGACCAACCACTAACATAAGAATTAGACATGGTGCTCAGTGTATTCTCTCAATCTTGGTTCTTCTTATAGTGCTTATAATCTTGACATCTTTGATGAATCCAGCCCGAACTGAAGCATGTCGGCGAGCCGGGCCTCAAAAGGCCCTTCTCCCGCCACTGTCTCGATCTTGAACTGATGTTGTTGTCATCTGTCTACCTCCTTCCTCGGTGAGCCCATGTTCTTCTGCTCTTGACGCTCGAGCCGCCTGCACTTCTTTTCTCAGTTCGAAAATTCCCAAAGCATCAGTACTATGTATCAGGATACACCATGTTAGTTCTGCAGATTTCCATTATGCTTGTATGTCCTGCTGTACTGCAAGTTCATTAGCTGAAGCTAAGAATTGAGAGAACTGCAAGTTCATTAAAATTGAAAAACATTCAACTAAATTCCTCCTGTACTGTACTATAACCACTGTTCTGAAAAAGTTGATGTGGTTTTAGTTAAATACATCATAACAAAATTCTTTTCAAAACTTAATTCTCCTATCTACGGATTGTTCAAGCTCTTCCATCATTACTAAAAATGTGTCACTAGCATATAAGTTCAAAACACAAACTTTTCTCGGGAAGAAATTCAGTCAGTGAAACTATATAAACTATGCAAGTTCAGTGATGATGACACCGCCAATTTGGATGAGAAAACACATTTAAAATTACAATCTTTTTTTTACTTCTATAAGTTCATGATCAACCCCGAGGTAGTTCAAATAATCTAGTCATATAAGTTGAAATAATCTATTCACTTGTATTATTTTGTGCTCACACTATTTACTATGTTGTGTGACAGGTTGATGAAGATGCTGATTTTACAAAAGGATCAGTGAAGCATTGGGCAATGGACACACTATCTTCATGGGATGGTGTAGACATACTTCCATTAGTAGAAGATGATACATGGAGCAGTGACCGCTCAACACTTCTTTTTGTGATAAATGTTATTATGATCTATTCTATGTATTATATTGTATGATCGGGAGAACTCAGAAGTTCATGTGTTGTCAGTGAAAAATTTCAAAACATTTTGTTTAGTAAGAACTTTTTTTATCAAATGATAAACCTATGTTAATGGAAAACAGTAGTTGAGACGAGAGAACTCCAAACCATCGTTGCAAAAAGAAACACATGATTTTCTCTCTCTTTTCTTTATGAGAAAATATCATTCAGCTCAATAGTATATACCATGCAAGTTCGAGGACTATGATACCGTAAACCGAGGAAAACCATATCAAAGATAAACAGTAAAATCTAGTTTGTGAAAACACGCTTAGTACAAATCTATATGGGCATCAGTTCAAGTACTATTTTTTCAGAACCATTCAAAACTACTCTATGAAAAATATATCGATACAAACACACACATAAATCAGTACAAACATAGTCCAACACATTGTTGCAAAAAAAGTATAAACACATGAAAATTTTCTTTTCAAAAAAATATGATTTAGTTCAACATATAAACCATGCAAGTTCGGTGACTATGATATCATGTATCATTGAAACGTCACGAGGAAAACCATACCGAAAAAACAGAGTAAAAATATAGTCTATGAAAACACGCTCAATACAAATCCATATGGACATCCGTTCAGGTATTCTTTTTTTGGAACCTTTCAAAGTTACTCTGTGAAAAATATATCAGTACGAACACATACATAGTACAGTATAAGTACTCATCTTTTTTTGACGGAAAAACATGACGACTTGTCTCACCGTATTCAAAATTACTCATCAACGATTGCAAATTTGAGAAAACGTTCAACATGACTAAGTTTCGCATTTTTGATAGCTATCCAACGGTATATTATTTGCCCCATTTCGACAATTTTTTTTTAAAAAACCGCGTTCAAAATCAAATTTGACCGTATTCGAATTTGTTTTTAAACCGTAAGGAATTAGAAAAACATTTCTATATGAAATAGTTGCGCATTTTCCATAGCTTTCCAATGTCGTATCATTTGCATCAATCCGACAAACCGTTTGCAAAAAAACACGAAAATACATTTCGCCCAGAATTTCACCTTTTTCAAATTACTTTTAAATTGTATATAATTTGAAAAAACAGTATATATATGGAAGATGCGGATTTTTACCATCTTTCCAACGCCATCTTATTTGCTTAATTCCGACAAACCGTTTGAAAATTGAGTCCAAAATACGATTCACGTTTTCGGTTTAGAAAAGAAAAACATTTTTTTCAAAACTACTCTTAAACCGTGATGATTTTGCAAAATATTCCTATATATTTGTAATGTAGATGTCAAGAGCTTTCCAACGATATATTACACGCCCCATTCCGACGAAAAGACGATCAGTTCGACGAGATGAAAATTATTGGTACAACCGCGTGAAACCATCAGTTCAAATAGGGTAACAGAATAATATTCTGTTACGCGAAACAGAATAGCCCAGATGTGTGTGTGTGTGTGCGTGTGTGTCTATATATATATAGGTTGGACGGGAGGAGAGGTAGCCAAGGGGACGCCCCAAGTAGGAGGAATCCTACTTGGGCGCCTCTCAATTCGGCCTCCCCCCTTTCCATATTCTTCTAGAGGGGGAAGGAAGGAGGAGGGAGGAGGGAAGGAAGGGGGAGGCCGAGTCCCTCCCCTTCCTTTCTCTCTTCCCCTCTTTCCTTCCCCTCCTAATTCGGCCTACATGGGGCGCACCAGCCCCTTAGGGGCTGATCTGTCCCCCTCTTGGCCCATTAGGCACATATAGTTGCCCCGGGGGGGGGGGGGGGGGTGCCCAGAACCCCTTTCGTTGACCCGATATGTACTTTGTACCCCCCCAGAACACTTCCAGTGTCTGAATTGTTGGGGAACGTAGCATGCAGTTTCAAAATTTTCCTACGTCCATGCAAGATCTATCTAGGAGATGCATAGCAACGAGGGGGGGGGGAGTGTGTCCACGTACCCTCATAGACCGAAAGCGGAAGCGTTTGACAACGCGGTTGATGTAGTCGAACTTCTTCTCGTTCCGACCGGTCAAGCACCGAATGTACGCCACCTCCGAGTTCTGCACACGTTCAGCTCGATGACGTCCCTCGAACTCTTGATCCAGCAAAGTGTCAAGAGAGAGTTCCGCCAGCACGACGGCGTGGTGACGGTGATGGTGAAGTGATCCTCGCAGGGCTTCGCCTAAGCACTACGAAGATATGACCGGAGGCGTAAACTGTGGAGGGGCGCGCCGCACACGACTAACAATCGTTGGTGTGTGTTCTAGCGGTGCCCCTCCTCATATATATAGGTTGGAGGGGAGGAGAGGCAGCCAAGGGGGCGCCCCAAGTAGGAGGAATCCTACTTGGGCACCTCCCAATTCGGCCTCCCCCCTTTCCTATTCCTATTCGGAGTAGGAAGGGAAGAGGGGAAGGGGGAATCCTATTCCCTTTTTCATTTCCTCCTTCCCCTTTCCTTCTCCAATTTGGCCAGCCCATATGGGGGGGGGGGGGGGTGCACCAGCCCCTTTGTGGCAGGTGTGTTTCCCCTCTTGGCCCATAAGGCCCATATCTTTTGCCGGGGATGCGCGGAACCCCTTCCGGTGGCCCGATAAGTACCCGGTGCTTCCTGGAACACTTCCGGTGTCCGAATATTATCGTCCAATATATCAATCTTTACCTCTCGACCATTTCGAGACTCCTCGTCATGTCCATGATCTCATCCGGGACTCCGAACAACATTCGGTCACCAAATCACATAACTCATATAATAACAAATCGTCATCGAACGTTAAGCGTGCGGACCCTACGGGTTCGAGAACTATGTAGACATGACCGAGACACCTCTCCGGTCAAAAACCACTAGCGTAACCTGGATGCTCATATTGGCTCCTACATATTCTACGAAGATCTTTATCGGTCGTACCGTAATGACAACATACGTTATTCCCTTTGTCATCGGTATGTTACTTGCCCGAGATTCGATCGTTGGTATCTTCATACCTAGTTCAATCTCGTTACCGGCAAGTCTCTTTACTCGTTCCATAATACATCATCCTGCAACTAACTCATTAGTCACATTGCTTGCAAGGCTTCTTATGATGTATATTACCGAGAGGGCCCAGAGATATCTCCCCGATACTCGGTGTGACAAATCCTAATCTCGATCTATGCCAACCCAAAAAACACCTTCGGAGATACCTGTAGAGCATGTTTATAATCACCCAGTTACGTTGTGACGTTTGATAGCACACAAGCCATTCCTCCGGTATTCGGAGTTGCATAATCTCATAGTCGAAGGAATATGTATTTGACATGAAGAAAGCAATAGCAATAAAACTGAACGATCAATATGCTATGCTAACGGATGGGTCTTGTCCATCACATCATTCTCCTAATGATGTGATCCCGTTCATCAAATGACAACACATGTCTATGGTTAGGAAACTTAACCATCTTTGATTAACGAGCTAGTCTAGTAGAGGCTTACTAGGGACACAGTGTTTTGTCTATGTATCCACACATGTATCAAGTTTCCGGTTAATACAATTCTAGCATGAATAATAAACATTTATCATGATATAAGGAAATATACAATAACAACTTTATTGTTGCCTCTAGGGCATATTTCCTTCAGTCTCCCACTTGCACTAGAGTCAATAATCTAGTTCACATTGACATGTGATTTAACACTAATAGTTCACATCACCATGTGATTAAAACCCATAGTTCACATCGCCATGTGACTAACACCCAAAGGGTTTACTAGAGTCAGTAATCTAGTTCACATCGCCGTGTGATTAACACCCAAAGAGTACTAGGGTATGATGATGTTTTGCTTGTGAGAGAGGTTTAGTCAACGGGTCTGCTACATTCAGATCCGCATGTATTTTGCAAATTTCTATGTCTACAATGCTCTGCATGGTGCTACTCTAGCTAATTGCTCCCACTTTCAATATGTATCCAGATTGAGACTCGGAGTCATGTGGATCAGTGTCATAGCTTGCACCGACGTAACCCTTTACGAAGAACTCTTTGTCACTTCTATAACCGAGAAACATTTCCTTAGTCCTCTTTAGGTACCTAAGGATAATTTTGATCGCTGTCCAGTGATCTACTCCTGGATCACTATTGTATCCCCTTGCCAAACTCATGGCAAGGAACACAATAGGTCTGGTATACAGCACGACATACTTTATATAACCTATGACTGAGGCATAGGGAATGACTTTCATTCTCTTTCTATCTTCTACCATGGTCGGGTTTTGAGTCTTACTCAACTTCATACCTTACAACTCAGGCTAGAACTCCTTCTTTGACTAATCCATTTTGAACTCCTTCAAAAGCTTATCAAGGTATATACTCATCGAAAGTCTTATCAAGCGTCTTGATCTATCTCTATAGATCTTGATGTCCAATATGTATGCAGCTACACCGAGGCCTTTCTTTGAAAAACTCCTTTCAAACACTCCTTTCAAACACTCCTTTATGCTTTCCAGAAAAATTCTACATCATTTCCGATCAACAATATGTCATTCACATATACTTATCAAAAAGGCTGTAGTGCTCCCACTCACTTTCTTGTAAATACAGGCTTCACCGCAAGTCTGTATAAATTTATATGCTTTGGTCAACTTATCAAAGCATATACTCCGACTCCGAGGTGCTTGCACCAGTCCATAGATGGATTGCTGGAGTTTGCACACTTTGTTAGCACCTTTAGGATCAACAAAATCTTTTGGTTGCATCATATACAACTCTTCTTTAAGAAATCCATTAAGGAATGCAGTTTTGACATCCATTTGCCAGATTTCATAAAATGCGGCAATTGCTAACATGATTCGGACAGACTTAAGCATTGTTATGAGTGAGAAAATCTCATCGTAGTCAAAACTTTGAACTTGTCGAAAACCTTTTGCGACAAGTCGAGCTTTGTAGATAGTAACACTACCATCAGCGCCCGTCTTCCTCTTGAAGATCCATTTATTCTCAATGGCTCGCCGATCATCGAGCAAGTCAATCAAAGTCCATACTTTGTTCTCGTACATGGATCCTATCTTAGATTTCGTGGCCTCAAGCCATTTATCGGAATCTGGGCTCATCATTGCCTCCTCATAGTTCGTAGGTTCGTCATGGTATAATAACATGACTTCCAGGTCAGGATTACCGTACCACTCTGGTGCGGAATGTGCTCTGGGTGACCTACGAGGTTCTGTAGTAACTTGATCTAAAGTTTCATGATCATTATCATTAGCATCCTCTCTAGTTGGTGTAGGCGTCATGGGAATGGTTTTCTGTGATGAGCTACTTTCCAATTCGAGAGAATGTACAATTACCTCATCAAGTTTTACTTTCCTCCCACTCACTTCTTTCGAGAGAAACTCCTTCTCTAGAAATGTTCCACTCTTGGCAACAAAGATCTTGCCTTTCGGATCCGTGGTAGAAGGTGTACCAATTGTTTTCTTAGGGTATCCTATGAAGACGCACTTCTGCGATTTGGGTTCGAGCTTATCAGGCTGAAGCCTTTTGACGGAAGTGTTGCAACCCCAAACTTTAAGAAATGACAGCTTAGGTTTCTTGCCAAACCATAGTTCATACGGTGTTGTCTCAACGGATTTTGACAGTTCCCTATTTAACGTGAATGCAGATGTCTCTAATGCATAACCCCAAAATGATAGTGGTAAATCGGTAAGAGACATCATAGATCGCACCATATCTAATAAAGTACGGTTACGACGTTCGGACACACCATCATGCTGTGGTGTTCAGGGTGGCGTGAGTTGTGAAACTATTTCACATTGTTTTAAATGAAGTCCAAACTCGTAACTCAAATATTCGCCTCCGCGGTCAGATCACAGAAACTTTATTTTCTTGTTATGATGATTCTCCACTTCACTCTGAAATTCTTTGACCTTTTCAAATGTTCCAGACTTGTGTTTCATCAAGTAGATATACCCATATCTGCTCAAATCATCTGGGAAGGTCAGAAAATTACGATACCCGCCGCGAGCCTCAACACTCATCGGACCGCAACATTGATGACCCACAAGTGTAGGGGATCTATCGTAGTCCTTTCGATAAGTAAGAGTGTCGAACCCAACGAGGACCAGAAGGAAACGATAGACAGTTTTCAGTAAGGTATTCTCTGCAAGCACTGAAATTATCGGTAACAGATAGTTTTGTGATAAGGTAATTCGTAACGGGTAACAAGTAACAAAAGTAAATAAGGTGCAGCAAGGTGGCCTAATCCTTTTTGTAGCAAAGGACAAGCCTGGACAATTTCTTATATGAAGGAAAACGCTCCCGAGGACAGATGGGAATTATCGTCAAGTTAGTTTTCATCACGCTCATATGATTCGCGTTCGGTACTTTGATAATTTGATATGTGGGTGGACCGGTGCTTGGGTGCTGTCCTTTCTTGGACAAGCATCCCACTTATGATTAACCCCTATTGCAAGCATCCGCAACTACAAAAGAAGTATTAAGGTAAACCTAACCATAGCATGAAACATATGGATCCAAATCAGCCCCTTACGAAGGAACGCATAAACTAGGGTTTAAGCTTCTGTCACTCTAGCAACCCATCATGTACTTATTACTTCCCAATGCCTTCCTCTAAGCCCAAACAATGGTGAAGTGTCATTTAGTCGACGTTCACATAACACCACTAGAGGAAAGACAACATACATCTCATCAAAATATCGAACGAATACCAAATTCACATGACTACTAATAGCAAGACTTCTCCCATGTCCTCAGGAACAAACGTAACTACTAAAAAATCATATTCATGTTCATAATCAGAGGGATATTAATATGCATCATGGATCTGAACATATAATCTTCCACCAAATAAACCAACTAGCATCAACTACAAGGAGTAATCAACACTACTAGCAACCCACAGGTACCAATCTGAGGCTTTGGGACAAAGATTGGATACAAGAGATGAACTAGGGTTTGAGAGGAGATGGTGCTGGTGAAGATGTTGATGGAGATTGACCCCCTCCCGATGAGAGGATCGTTGGTGATGACGATGGTGATGATTTCCCCCTCCCGGAGGGAAGTTTCCCCCGCAGAACAGCTCTACCGGAGCCCTAGATTGGTTCCGCCAAGGTTCCGCCTCATGGCGGCGGTGTTTCATCCCGCAAGGTTGCTTATGATTTTTTTTCTCGAACGAAAGACTTCGTATAGCAGAAGATGAGCACCGGAGGCCTGCCAGGGGGCCCACAAGGCAGGGGCGCGCCCAAGGGGGTAAGGCGCGCCCAAGGGGGTAAGGCGCGCCCCCACCCTCGTGGCCAGGGTGTGAGCCCCCTCTGGTATTTTCTTCACTCAGTATTTTTTATAAATTCCAAAAATGACTTCCGTGAAGTTTCAGGACTTTTGGAGCTGTGCAGAATAGGTCTCTAATATTTGCTCCTTTTCCAGCCCAGAATTCCAGTTGCCGGCATTCTCCCTCTTCATGTAACCCTTGTAAAATAAGAGAGAATATGCATAAGTATTGTGACATAATGTGTAATAACAACCCATAATGCAATAAATATCGATATAAAAGCATGATGCAAAATGGATGTATCAACTCCCCCAAGCTTAGACCTCGCTTGTCCTCAAGCGGAAGCCGATAGCGATAAATATTGAAAGTGCGTTATATCGACTAGAGGGGGGGGGGTGAATAGGCGATTTTTATGAATTCTTCACTGAGGAATTTGCTAGTGAGGAAATTCCTTAGCGAAGAACTACTTGCAGCGGAATAAGTACTCAAAAGTATGCATATCAGAACACAAGCATAGTCATCATGATGAAATGAAGACAAGCACAGAGTACAGAAAGCGTAAACACATGATAACACAGGATGAAGACAAATAGACTTCAGAAATTGAACTGAGGAAATTGAGAAAGTCTTCAGTCAAAGTCTTCAAACACAGATATGAACAAGTGCACAACTTAGTAATGAGGAAATGAAAGAGTTGAGGAAATAGAACCAGTAGGCTTGGTGAAGACAATGATTTGGTAGACCAGTTCCAACTGCTGTCTCAGTTGTACATCTGGTTGGAGCGGCTAGGTATTTAAACCTGAGGACACACAGTCCCGGACACACAGTCCTCACCGTATTCTCCTTGAACTAAGGTCACACAGACCTCATCCAATCACTCGTGGTAAGTCTTCAGGTGACTTCCAAACCTTCACAAACTCGGTCACTCGGCGATCCACAATTTCCTCTTGGATGCTCTAGACCATGACGCCTAACCGTCTAGAAGAAGCACAGTCTTCAAAGGTAACAAGCGTCGGATCCACGCAGGATCAATCTCTTCAGTGATGCTCAATCACTTTGGGTTTGTAGGTGTTTGGGTTTGGGTTTTCCTCACTTGATGATTTTCGCTCAAATTCCTCGGAGGATGGGATGCTCTCAATTGACAAGTGTCAGTTTCTCTCGGAGCAGCCAACCAGCTAGTGGTTGTAGGGGGCGGCTATTTATAGCCTAGGGAGCAGCCCGTCATGATAAGACATAAATGCCCTTCAATGATATGACCGTTAGGTGGGTAGATATTTTGGGACAGCTGGCGCATAGCACAGCAACGGTCGGAAATTTGAGTATCAAATTCCTTAGGGCTATCATGTTCCTCACTGTGTAGGCAATCCGCACTGGCGAATTCCTAACTCCTCAGTCAGAACAAATTCCTCAGAGACCAGAAGAACTTCGTCTCTGTCACTGAAGAATATGACTGAACTGTATGAGATTTCCAATGGCTTCACTCGAAGGGATTGGTAGGTGTAGGATTTTGAGTTGAGCATCACATGGAAATTTTTCCTTAGTATTTCCTCGACCCCCTTTAACAGTACGGTGTTTCCTTTGACTCAAGAAAGAGAAAATGAAACTACGAAAACAAAAGTCTTCACGCTTCATGTTCCTCAGATGAATACCAAGTCTTCAAGGTCACACCAATTTCTTCACTTTCAAAGTCTTCAGAAAGTCTTCAGAAATCCAAAGTCTTCAGTCGAAGAACTTCATTTTTAGGGGTCGACTTTCTCTGTAAATATCAAACTCCTCATAGACTTATAGACCTGTGTACACTCATAAACACATTAGTCCCTTAACCTATAAGTCTTCAATACACCAAAATCACTAAGGGGCACTAGATGCACCTTACAATCTCCCCCTTTTTGGTGACTGATGACAATATAGGTTAAGTTTTCAACGGGGATAAATATATGAAGTGTAAATATTGATATTGAGGAATTTGATTGCAAGATATAGAAGAACTCCCCCTGAAGATGTGCATAGTGAGGAATTTGCTTTTGAAGCAATGCACACTTGAAGAGTTGAATCATGGAGATCTCCCCCTATATCTTGTAATTCATACACGCATTTGACATAATATATGAAGAATTTGAAATGCATGATGAAATATGGTGACTGATGTAATTCAGCATGCGCGCAATAACATTAATCAGGAATAAGCATGCAGAAGAAACAACAAAAGTATCAGGCCACCATAGAGTTTAAGTTTATAACTCGATCCAACAAAGTCATCAGAAGAACGAGAGTTGTAACTTAAAAAAAAACGCCCATATAAGATAGACCCGCTTGAAGACTAACTCAAATTTCTCCCCCTTTGTCATCAAATGACCAAAAGGTTCGAAAATGAGGACTAACGCCCCTGAAGAATATCAAGGTGATGAAGGAGCGGCAGCGTTGTTGGGGTCGTTTGTTGATGTAGGGCCTGCCGCAGTGTCGCCCAAATCTTCATGTTCATCAGTGTCACGTGATGAAGAATATGAGCTGGCCACCAAGGAAGGAACCTTGACCTTCTTGTACTTCTTCGAAGGAGGTGCAGCCCAGTCAAGATCTCCCTTGAGACCCATTTTCTTCAGATCTTCTTCACCATATATGTGCGACAGAACAGCCCAGGTGCGGTTGAGGGTTTCATGAAGGTAGTAATGGTTTTTCTTCACTGCATTGTGGGTAGCAGTCATGTTGTGAAGAATTGAACCAAACTGACGCTTGACCCATTTATGATTGCGATCAACCTTCTGGTGAAGACTGAGGAGAAGCTCACGGTCAGTCATCACCCTGGGTGCTGTGCCTTGAGGATTTTGCTTGGGTGCATTTGCAGCAGAGTCATGGGTGACAGAGTCATCATTGGTGGAGTAGGATGCAGCCTTGCAAAATTGACCATCCAATGGACGAATGCTTTCATCAATTACAGCCGTAGCCTTGCCCTTTTCATCAGCTGAGGAAAATGTCCTTTTGATGACTTCAATCAGGGGCAAGTAGCTGCAATGGTTCAGTGTATCAGCTTTGTAGTTGAGTGAAGACCTTGTTCTGATGAATCTCATAATCCACCGAGCATAAGGCTTCAACTCAAATGGTGACATAGCGACATTGGCCAGAGTCCTCATGAAGAAATCATGGAAGTTGACGGGAACGCCATGAATGATATTGAAAAGCAGATTCTTCATGATGCCAATGACTTCTTCTTCATTCGAGTCATGGCCCTTGATAGGACTCAATGTCTTCGTCAGAATGTGATAGACAGTCCGAGGCACATACAACAATTCCTTCACAAGGAATTTTGTTCTTGGGGCCTGACCTGGCTTCAAAGGCTTCATCAGCACTTGCATATAGTGACCGGTAAGCTCAGGTTCATTGTAGACGCAACAAGCACCTTCAAGGGGCAGACTGAGAGGCAAAGCACGAAGCAATTCAGTAGCTGGTGCTTTGTAGTGAGTGTTTTCAGACATCTAGTCCAGCACCCATGAATTCATGTCTTCAGAGTTGCCGGTGATGTGCATAGTTGCATAAAATTGAAGAATTAGCTCTTCATTCCAATCACATATGTCAGTGCAGAAATTTAACAGTCCAACGTCGTAGAGAACACTGAGGACTGGCCCGAAGCATGGCAGAGATTCCATATCCACGTGAGGAATGTGCTCATGATCGAAGACTTTGTCTTTGTTGAACAACACTGAGGAATAGAAATTTGCCTGGCTGGCAGTCCAGAAACGCCTTTTCCTTATGTGAGCAGAGTCATAAGGGTTGTAATCAGTGAAGAATACGTGCTCGCCAAAGAATGCATCAGCCTTGAATTTTTGCTTCCTTGAGAATGGATCCTTTGGCTTGGGCAGAGGGGTGTCAGTCAGTTGCATGATGACCTCAGGAATCGCAATCTCAGGTTCTTCAGGCTGAGGAATTTCTGGTTCCTCTTCAGTGGCAGTCTGGTTCTTCAAATCTTCATTTTCATTTTCTTCAGCACTAGCGGCTGGAATGTCTTCATGTGCTTCATCAGATCCCATTTGAACTGTAGTGGCTGGGGACTGAGGAATTTGCTGTAGTGGAGTGAAGAGTGGAGAATTGGGGTCCTGACTTTCCCAAAAGTCATCATTCATCACTGGTGTGGTACAACCAATGTCCACATCTTCTTCTTCAATTTCTTCAACGCCAGCCTCTTCAGCAGTAAACTGAGGCATAGGCGAGGAAACTGTGGGGGTTGAAGGGATTTTATCCACTTCAATTTCTTCATCCATCTGCTCTGACGAAGCAGCAGAAGGATGTTCTTCATCAGATCCGCTAGGGATCACATATTCTTCATCAAAAGGGATGATTTCCTTTGATGGCATGGAGGAAATTGGAACATCATCAATTGGATGAGCAAATGAGCTTATCAATTTCTTCATCTTCTTCGGTGCTGAAGAATCTGAAGGAGCTGATGCTTTCCTTTTCTTCACTGCTGCATGCTCTGCAGCCTTGGTCTTCTTCACATCTGATGCAGATGGAAGGATTGGAGTTGGGGTAGGCGCAGGAGGAGCAGAGGAATGTGGTTGATTTTCTTCAGGAACAACTGATGCAGTTGCCCTGACCTCTTCATTTTCTTCAGGCACACCACTAGTGGGTGCCCTGGCAATTTCTTCAGCGGCTGGAATGCAGTCATCAGCCCTGGAACTCACATTTTCTTCAGCAGCCTGATTGTCATCAGCAGTGCTGGCATGTTCTTCAGTTGGCTGAGCAGAGGCTTCAACCTGAGGAATTTCTTGTTGCGATGGGGCTGCAACATTTGAGGTGAACATCTTAGTCAGTTTGACAAACCTGACCTTGGCTCCTTTCCAATCAACATAGTAAGCATTGAAATCATCGCTGAGGACTTTGATTTCAGACTGGATCTTTACAAGTTCATCAGTTGTCATAGAGACAATGTTGTTCTTCAGGAATTTTTCCTTCCTGTACTGTGCTTTCTTGAGCTGTCTGGCCTTCTCAAATTTCCATTTTTCTTCTTGGATGAAGGCAGTCAGCATATGACTTTGACCAGGAGTCAGCTTGAAGTCAGGCATAGGAGTGTTTGGGTCCTTGTGCCAGAGATCAATATAGTCGAGGATCAACTTTGGATCCAAAAGTAGTGGCACATTTGTGCCCTTGGCTCTAGCGGCCCTGACTTGCCTATCTCTGATGATTTCAGCAAGTTCTTCATCATCAGCTTCGTCTTCTTCAGACGGTACTTGGAAGGCGACCTGCCTCTTGTGAGGACTTGGGCGAGAGCCTCGTCCAGCAGTGGTCTTTGTCTTCAGCAGAGATGGTCCTGTTGAAGAATTTGGTGTAGCTGAGGAACTAGCTGAAGCTCCTGAGGCAATGGAGATGCCTGTAGTCCTTTGGCACGTGGAAAGATGCACAGGTGCTGAGGATTTTGTCGGAGCAGCTGAGGACTTTGGAGGAGCAGGAGCGGCTTGAGGAATTGGCTGTGAGGGCTTAGCTGAGGAAATTGGCCGTGAGGGCATTGAAGAAGAGGCACTTGGCTTCTGCGCAAGCTTCTTTGCCATGGATTTGTTCGGCCTTACAGAGGCCTCAGCAGCAGCAGCAGTGGAGTCTTCGTTAAATTTCTTCACTGCATCTTTTGCCTGTTTGGCCAGCTTGGCCTGGCGCTTGGCCCATTCTTCAGGAAAATCCTCACCGCGCTTGATGCTAGTGGGATCTGCCTCTTGGCCAGGTGCCAATGGTGGTCTTGATCATGGAGGAGTAACAGCGAATTTCTTCATGTATTTTGGAGTCACATACCTGTACTCCCTCCACTCTTTTGCCCATCTCCTTTCTATCCTCTGAATGCGCACCTTGCGCTGATTCTTATCTTCCTCAGGGGGTGTGCAGTACCCAGCATAAATGTCCTCAGGGATTTCAAAGGCAGTATTGATTTCAGGCCTCTTTCCTCCTTTCTGTGGCTTCTTTCCATCAGCCATTTTCTTCAGTTGAGGAATTTGAACAATTGAACTTTCTGAAGAAGTATGCAACTTTTCTTCGAGGAACGCTGTAAATGAGTTAAGTTGATGAGAACCTAGTGATTCAGCAGCGGACATGAGTACCTGTGAACAGAGTATAGTTGCGAGGAATTTGGAGAGGTCATATGCGTTCTCAGAAGGTTTTTCAAAAAGAACAAGTTTGAGGAATTTGACCAGTTGAGTCTTGAAGAATTTCACTAAGCATTCTTTGTCTTAGGTTCCAGAGTTGTATAGATCGAAGATCCACACAATTGAGGAATCTTGAAGAAAAATGATGCTTAGGGAAACGAATCAAGAACAGATGAGATGTGAGGTGTTTAGTGTGTGAAAAATTTGAAGAATAAACACCTTTGAAGATTTTTTAGGAATCATTTGAATCAAAAGGGGCAGTAAAAGTAACTTTTAATTACCCTGAACGAAGAACACGATGAACTGTGAGGTGGAGAAGTGAAGTTCATCTGTGCAGATCTTCCACGCCCTAACTTGGCGGAGGAAGACAGCTACGGCGGCGGTGGAGTGAAGATTTCCGTGGCCGGCGCGAGTACGTCGGCGACGAGGTCGAGGCAGTGAAGCTCTTCCTCACCGGCGACGATGAAGTAGCAGCGGCGCTAGGGTTTGAGAAGCTTGAGCTGGAGAGAGGTCGAGTGGAGTAAAAGAAGTGAGGAAGGGGAGAGGGGGTATTTATAGCCACGGTGAAAAACCGTTCGCCCGAAGAAATTGGACGAACGTGCCCCTGACCCTTCTCATTCGCTTGACATATGTCACCCACGTACTGAGAAGTGGAGATCGTGTTAGATCGTGGGCGAATAGATAAGTATATTGTGGGATGCGGAATGGTTTGAGCGGCAAAGCCAATTTTTTTGGATAAGATAAGTTAAAAGTTCCGTTCGCAAATTCTTCAGCTGACAAGGACACAGTGAAGATTTTGAACAAGTTTCAAATAGAACGCACATGAAGAATTTGTGAATAGATTGGGTTGAGTATAGCATAGAGGGGGAAGGGTCCGATCACATTCACTTAGCAGAAACACCAACTTGAAGAATTAGCCATAAGTGAATGCTGTAGAGGACATAAACTCTCTCACACACACACACACACACACACACACACACACACACACACACACACACACACACACACACACACACACACATATATATATATATATATATGGCCAATGAAGAAAAATGACGGAAACAGTGAAGACAATGCAAAGTTGAAGAAAATGAACAACTGAGGAATTTCAAAACTGAGAAAAAAACTCAAATTGAAGATTTTCAACTTTTGTGGTGGCGTGACCCACCGTATAAGAATGATGATTTCAGACACCGCGTACAATTGTCGTAGGGTTCTAAGAATCAAATTCTTCATTAATTTCTTCACACTTAGAGTGTTATTCTTCATTGATTGAAGAAAAACGTTTCTTCATGTGTTGCACATCTAAGTCATCAATTTTGCATAAGTGTTAGGATGAGTGTCCTTTTCAAAGAACATTTGAAGATTCTAAGATATTTAGCTCACACCGCAACTTGCTAAATCTCTTCTCATCCAAGGGCTTTGTGAAGATATCGGCTAGCTGTTCTTTAGTCTTCACATGCTCAATAGAAATGTCGCCCTTCAACACATGATCGCGAAGAAAATGATGACGAATCCGAATGTGCTTTGTCTTTGAGTGCTGACTGGGTTGTGAGCAATCTTGATGGCACTCTCATTGTCACAGAAGAGAGGCACATTCCTCACGTTGACGCCGTAGTCCTTGAGAGTTTGCTTCATCCACAAAAATTGAGCAGAGCAAGAGCCAGCAGCAATGTACTCAGCTTCAGCTGTAGACAGTGATACGCAGTTCTGTTTCTTCGAGGACCAACAGACTAAAGATCATCCGAGGAAATGACATGTACCAGATGTTGACTTGCGGTCCACACGATCACCAGCATAGTCAGAGTCAGAATATCCAATGAGATCAAAAGCCGAGCTCTTGGGGTACCATAATCCTAGTGTTGGTGTGTGAGCTAGATATCGAAGAATATGTTTCACAGCCTTATGGTGTGATTCCTTCGGTGTAGCTTGAAATCGGGCACACATGCAAACACTAAGCATAATATCTGGCCTAGATGCACATCAATACAATAAAGAACCAATCATGGAGCGGTATACCTTTTGATCGAAGTCAATACCATTTTCATCAGTGCACAGATGGCCATTTGTGGGCATAGGAATTTTGACGCCTTTGCAATCTTGCATGCCGAATTTCCTCAATACATCCTTGAGGTATTTCTCCTGAGATATGAATATGCCATTGCGCTGTTGACGAATTTGAAGACCTAAGAAGAATTTCAACTCTCCCATCATAGACATTTGATATTCTTCACTCATCATATAGGCAAATTCACCACTATAACGTTGGTCAGTACAGCCAAAGATGATATCATCAACATATATTTGGCACACAAACAATTCATCATCATATGATTTAGTGAAAAGAGTAGGGTCGAGTGAATCGGGTTTGGAGCCTTTCTTCATGAGGAATTCCTTCAAAGTATCATACCACGCCCGAGGGGCCTGCTTGAGGCCATAGAGGGCCTTATTTAGTTTGAAGACTTTGTCAGGATGCTTAGGATCTTCAAAACCTGGGGGTTGAGCAACATATACTTCTTCCTCAAGCTTACCATTGAGGAATGCACTTTTCACATCCATTTGATATAAAGTGATATCATGATGGTTAGCATAAGCAAGTAATATGTGAATAGCTTCAAGTCTAGCAACAGGTGCAAAAGTTTCATCGAAATCAATTCCTTCAACCTGTGTGTAGTCTTGAGCTACTAGCCATGCCTTATTTCTCACCACAAGGCCATTTTCATCTTGCTTGTTGCGGTAGATCCACTTTGTGCCAATGATATTGTGTTTGTGAGGATCTGGACGATTGACTAGTTCCCAGACGTTGTTGAGCTCGAACTGATGTAATTTTTCTTGCATGGCCTGAATCCACTCAGGCTCCAGAAATGCTTCATCTACCTTAGTGGGCTCTGTGATAGAGACAAAAGCATAGTGCCCACAAAAGTTAGATAAATGTGAAGCTTTTGAGCGTGCGAGAGGACCTGGCGCTTCAATGTCATCGATGATCTTTTCAACTTGCACTTCTTTTGCAACGCGAGGATGAGTTGGTTGTCGTCGAGGAATTTGATCAGCATTTTCTTCAGCACCATTTTCTTCAGCATTTTCTTCAGGTGCATTAGCTCGACGTTCTTCACGTTCTGGAATGTATTCTTCAGCAGATTCTTCGGTAGGAATGACATCCTCAGTAGCCTTGAACTTGATGGTTTCCTCAGGTGCTGGTTCATCTATCACAGAGGGTAGGTGCTCTCTTTGCGAGCCATTAGTTTCATCGAACCGCACATCTACAGTTTCAACAACCTTGTGAAGAACGTTGTTGAAGACTCTGTAGGTGTGCGAGTCCTTTCCGTAACCAAGCATAAAACCTTCATGTGCTTTTGGTGCAAATTTAGCATTGTGATGAGGATCTCTAATCCAACATTTAGCACCAAAGACTTTGAAATAACTCACATTGGGTTTCTTGTCAGTGAGGAGTTCATAGGCAGTCTTCTTGAAGAATTTGTGAAGATATACCCTGTTGATGATGTGGCACGCAGTATAAATTGCCTCAATCTAGAAGTGACGAGGCGTCTTGTACTCATCAAGCATAGTGCGAGCCATCTCAACAAGAGTCCTGTTCTTGCGCTCCACGACGCCATTCTGCTGAGGAGTGTAAGGAGCATATAACTCATGAATAATACCAAGTTCATCAAGATACTCATCAAGACCAGAATCCTTGAACTCAGTTCCATTGTCACTTCTGATGTGCTTGATCTTCACACCAAAGTTGGTTGAAGCCCTCGAGGAAAATCGTTTGAAGACTTCCTGCACTTCATGTTTGTAAGTAACAATGTGTACCCATGTGTAACGAGAGTAATCATCAACAATAACAAGGCCATAGAGAGATGCGTCATTTGTGACAGCTGAGTAATGGTTAGGACCAAAGAGGTCCATGTGAAGCAATTCGAATGGTCGATTAGTGGTCATGATAGTCTTCGCTGGATGCTTAGCCTTGGTCATCTTTCCAGCTTCACAAGCTCCACACAGGTGATCCTTGAGGAATTTGACATTCTCAATGCCAATGACATGCTTCTTCTTCGCAAGCGTGTGCAAATTCCTCATGCCTGCATGACCAAGTCGTCGATGCCATAGCCAACCTTCTGAAGCTTTTGCAAGTAGGCACACGGCTGGTTGCGGTCCTGTAGAGAAATCAACAATATACAAGTCTCCTCTCCTAAAGCCTTCAAAGACTTTGGAATTGTCAGCTTCCATAACCACAACACAACGATACTTGCCAAAGACAACTACCATATCAAGATCACAAAGCATTGAGACATACATGTGATTGTATCCTAAGGACTCGACAAGCATGACTTTGTCCATGTGTCGTTCCTTTGTGATCACAACCTTACCTAGACCCAATACCTGACTTTTGCCTTTGTCAGTGAAGATGATATGCTTCAGATGCGATGGTGATAAGGGTGCATCTATCAATAGATTCTTATCACTAGTCATGTGATTTGTACATCCACCATCGAGGACCCACTCAGTGGCTTTGGGTTGATCATCCTGCAGATGAATTAGTGCAGCTTACAAACTTCATATACTTCATCAGTGAAGAATATGACATCACAATTCATCAGATGAATTTCATCAAGCAATGCAACAGTTAAAACAGTATGAGGACGTGAGAAACGAAAGTTCATTTCTTCATGATCAGCCTGCGTCCTTTCAGGCACTCTTCAGGTCTCCAGCAAATTCTTCAGACGTTCAAGCACGTCTGGAGACCTGACCCTGCAGAAGAGATTAGTTCTTTTTCTTCACCACCCACATCTGAAGGGGTGGCAAAGAGTTCATCACTCTGTGAGCTGCATACGAGAAAGGTGGCATAGAAGCCAATCCATTTCATTTCACATAAGAGAAGTTAGGGTAAGCATATGAATAAGCAGAGAAATTCTTTGAGGACTTATGAACATAATGATTAGAAGAATAATGCTCATATTCATAGCCCTTGGCTCTTCCCTGCGAAACAGAGTTGTTAGCACGATGATGTTCATATGAGGACTTTGATCCTTTTGAGGAATTTGATCCATGTGAGGAATTTGGTCCATATGAAGAATTTGATCTGGGGTTCATATTCTTCACAGGTGGTGTCATGAGGACATTCACCTGAAGACTTTCAAGGCACTTTTTGGGAACCCAGATTTTCTTCATAGGAGAACCGTTCCTGCAGTTAGTGCCAACATATCTAGCAAATACTTCACCATTCTAATTTTTGAACAGTTTATAGTTGGAGTCAAATGACTCATTAGAAGAATGAGAAGATTCACATGTAAAGCCAAATAAATTAGATGGATCAACTGGAGGTCCCTTTGCAGCAACCCACGAGGTTTTGGGGTATTGCTCAGGCTTCCAATATGTACCATCAGCATTGAGTTTCCTCTCAAAGGCAATACCCTCTTTCCTAGGGTTCCTGTTGAGGATCTGCTTTTTAAGCACATCAAAAAGAGTCTGATGCCCTTTGAGGCTTTTGTACATGCCTGTCATGTACAATTCCTTCAGCCCTGCATCATCAGTGATACTAGCAATGTCCTCAGATGAGGAATTAGTGATAGCAGAGACATTTGAAGAATTTGTAGCATTAGAAGCATTTGAACATTCAGGTGAAGAATTAGCAGATTCACGTTCAATGCATTTCAAACATGGAGGAACAAATTCTTCCTGAGCAGCGCTGATTTGGTGAGCAAGTAATGAATCGCGCTCCTTCTGAAGATCTTCATAACTCACTCTTAGCTTTTCAAGATCTTGCTTTCTTTGAAGAAATTCATAAGAAAGCTTCTCATGATTAGACAAGAGAGTGTTATGATGACCTTGAAGGTTGTCAAACCTAGTCTGAAGTCTCTGAAGATTTCCAGTCAGGGTTTTAGTGCGATCCATTTCTTCACCCAACATATCATCACTTTTGTCTAGCATGTTTTGAACCTTTTCAAAAGCCCTTTGTTGTTTCACAACAATCTTAGCAAGTTTAGAATAGCTGGGCTTAAGGTTCTCATCAGATTCATTCTCACTTGATTCAGAGGAGGTATATTTGAGTACCTTGGCACCCTTTGCCATGAAGCAATAGGTGGGAGCGTAGTCATCATTGCCTTCATCAGCCTTGTTGGTGAGGTCATTTTCTTCAGTGTTGAAAATAGACTTGCTGACGAATGCAGTAGCGAGGGCTAGGCTCGCCACACCGGATTCGGAATCCTCAGATGCCTCCTCTTCCTCATTTTCTTCAGATTCAGCCTCAGAGTCCATTTCCTTGCCAATGAATGCCCGAGCCTTCTTGGAGCTGCTCTTCTTGTGAGATGAAGACTTTGAGGATTTTGATGATGAAGATTTTGAGGATTTCTTCTTTTTCTTCGCATCATCAGAACTGTAATCCTTGTATTTCTTCTTCTTTGATTCCTTTTCCCACTGAGGACAATCTTGAATGTAGTGTCCTGGTTTCTTGCATTTGTGACAAAGCCTCTTCTTGTAGTCACTGGATGAGGAATCATTGCTCCTTGAGGGTCTTCCAAAGCGACCACGTCTTGAGAACTTCTGGAATTTCTTCACGAGCAGTGCTAGATCATGGCTCAGTTCTTCAGGGTCACCAAGGCTGCTGTCAGAGTCTTCATCCTTAGACTCAGAAGCTGCCTTGGCCTTCAGTGCACATGATTTGCCATAGCTCGAACCTTATAGATCTGTCTTTTCAGCAAGCTAGAACTCATGAGTGTTTAGCCTTTCGAGGATATCAGCGGGATCAAGTGACTTGTAATCAGCACGTTCTTGTATCATCAGTGCCAGAGTATCAAATGAGGAATCAAGCGACCTCAACAATTTCTTCACCACCTCATGGTCGGTGATGTCAGTGGCACCAAGTGCTTGAAGCTCATTTGAGATGTCAGTGAGGCGATCGAAGGTTTGTTGAACATTTTCATTGTCGACTCTTTTGAAGCGGTTAAAGAGATTGCGAAGAACATCAACTCGAGAGTCACGCTGAGTTGAGACTCCTTCATTTACTTTGGACAGCCAATCCCAGATAAGCTTAGCAGTTTCCAAAGCACTCACTCTTCCATACTGTCCTTTGCTCAGATGACCACATATGATATTCTTCGCTTGAGAATCGAGTTGCTTGAATCTCTTCACACCGGTAGAGTTCAGTGAGGGTGAGACAGAGGGAACACCATTTTCCACCACATACCAGAGATCGTTATCAATTGCCTCAAGATGCATTCGCATCTTATTCTTCCAGTAGGGGTAGTCCGTCCCATCGAAGGTAGGACACCCAGCAGAGACCTGGATCATACCTGCGGTCGACATAACTAAAACTCCAGGCGGTTAAACCAAAATCACACAGAACAAGGGAGTACCTTACTCTGATACCAATTGAAAGTGCGTTATATCGACTAGAGGGGGGGGGGTGAATAGGCGATTTTTATGAATTCTTCACTGAGGAATTTGCTAGTGAGGAAATTCCTTAGCGAAGAACTGCTTGCAGCAGAATAAGTACTCAAAAGTATGCATATCAGAACACAAGCATAGTCATCATGATGAAATGAAGACAAGCACAGAGTACAGAAAGCGTAAACACAGGATAACACAGGATGAAGACGAACAGACTTAAGAAATTGAACTGAGGAAATTGAGAAAGTCTTCAGTCAAAGTCTTCAAACACAGATATGAACAAGTGCACAACACAGTAATGAGGAAATGAAAGAGTTGAGGAAATAGAACCAGTAGGCTTGGTGAAGATAATGATTTGGTAGACCAGTTCCAACTGCTGTCTCAGTTGTACGTCTGGTTGGAGCGGCTAGGTATTTAAACCTGAGGACACACCGTCCCGGACACACAGTCCTCACCGTATTCTCCTTGAACTAAGGTCACACAGACCTCGTCCAATCACTCGTGGTAAGTCTTCAGGTGACTTCCAAACCTTCACAAACTCGGTCACTCGGCGATCCACAATTTCCTCTTGGATGCTCTAGACCATGACGCCTAACCATCTGGAAGAAGCACAATCTTCAAAGGTAACAAGCGTCGGATCCACGCAGGATCAATCTCTTCAGTGATGCTCAATCACTTTGGGTTTGTAGGTGTTTGGGTTTGGGTTTTCCTCACTTGATGATTTTCGCTCAAAGTCCTCGGAGCATGGGATGCTCTCAATTGACAAGTGTCAGTTTCTCTCGGAGCAGCCAACCAGCTAGTGGTTGTAGGGGGCGGCTATTTATAGCCTAGGGAGCAGCCCGTCATGATAAGACATAAATGCCCTTCAATGATATGACCGTTAGGTGGGTAGATATTTTGGGACAGCTGGCGCATAGCACAGCAACGGTCGGAAATTTGAGTATCAAATTCCTCAGGGCTATCATGTTCCTCACTGTGTAGGCAATCCGCACTGGCGAATTCCTAACTCCTCAGTCAGAACAAATTCCTCAGAGACCAGAAGAACTTCGTCTCTGTCACTGAAGAATATGACTGAACTGTATGAGATTTCCAATGGCTTCACTCGAAGGGATTGGTAGGTGTAGGATTTTGAGTTGAGCATCACATGGAAATTTTTCCTTAGTATTTCCTCGACCCCCTTTAACAGTACGGTGTTTCCTATGACTCAAGAAAGAGAAAATGAAACTACGAAAACAAAATTCTTCATGCTTCATGTTCCTCAGATGAATACCAAGTCTTCAAGGTCACACCAATTTCTTCACTTTCAAAGTCTTCAGAAAGTCTTCAGAAATCCAAAGTCTTCAGTCGAAGAACTTCATTTTTAGGGGTCGACTTTCTCTGTAAATATCAAACTCCTCATAGACTTATAGACCTGTGTACACTCATAAACACATTAGTCCCTTAACCTATAAGTCTTCAATACACCAAAATCATTAAGGGGCACTAGATGCACTTACAAATATGTCCACATGTTTAGAGATAGAGGCGTCGATAAAATAAAATACAGACATGAGGGCATCATGATCATTCTTATAACAACAACATATATGGATATTGTCATACTATTTCTTATGATAAAGTAACAATCTATTCACAATGTAAAGTATGAATCAGAAACTTCATTGAAAACTAACAAACTATAATCTCAGTCATTGAGGCAATTGCAATTTATCATAATATTGGAAAGAGTCAATATAAGAGCTTTTCAGCAAGTCCACATACTCAACTATCATTTAGTCTTTCACAATTGCTAACACTCACGCAATACTTATGGGTATGGTGTTTTAATCGGACACAGAGAAAGATAGGGGCTTATAGTGTTGCCTCCCAACCTTTTACCTCAAGGGTAATGTCAACAATAATAGTTCATGCTAACTTACATCCAATTGGATATATATATCAGGATCTTTCCAACACAATGTGCTTGCCAAAGGATAAAATGTAAAAAGGGAAGGTGAAGATCACCATGACTCTTGCATAAGGGTAAAAGAGAAAAGTAAAAGATAGGCCCTTCGCAGAGGGAAGCAGAGGTTGTCATGCGCTTTTGGTTGGATGCACGAAATCTTAATGCAAAAGAACGTCACTTTATATTGCCACTTGTGATATGGACCTTTATTATGCAGTCCGTCGCTTTTATTTCTTCCACATCACAAGATCGTATAAAGCTTATTTTCTCCACACTAATAAATCATACATATTTAGAGAGCAATTTTTATTGCTTGCATCGATGACAACTTACTTGAAGGATCTTACTCAATCCATATGTAGATATGGTGGACACTCATGGCAAAACTGGTTTTAAGGGTATTCGGAAGCACAAGTAGTATCTCTACTTGGTGCAAAGAATTTGGCTAGCATGAGAGAGAAAGGCAAGCTCAACATGTTGGATGATCCATGACAATATACTTTATTTCGGATATAAGAAAACATAACCCATTACGTTGTCTTCCTTGTCCAACATCAACTCTTTAGCATGTCATATTTTAATGAGTGCTCACAATCATGAAAGATGTCCAAGATAGTATATTTATATGTGAAAACCTCTCTTTCTTTATTACTTCCTATTAATTGCAGCGATGACCAAAACTATGTTTGTCAACTCTCAACAAATTTTATTCATCATACTCTTTATATGTGAAGTCATTACTCTCCATAAGATCAATATGATCTCTTTATTTCTTTTTATTCTTTCTTTTTCTTTTATTCCCTCAAGATCATAGTAAGATAATCAAGCCCTTGACTCAACACTAATCTTTATTATATATAGCTCACAGACTCGATTACATAGAGGGATCATAAGGCAAAACTCAAAACTAAATCATACTAAAACTTTATTCTACTAGATCAAGATATTACTAAAAGGATCGAAGTAAAAAACAGTAAAGATAGAAGTGTGATGGTGATACAATACCGAGGCACCTCCCCCAAGCTTGGCAGTTGCCAAGGGGAGTGCCCATACCCATGTGCTTATATCTCCTTCTTCGGAGGTGGCGATGATGGAGTTGTTGATGATGTAAATTGTGCTTTCAGCTTCTTCATGTTGTAATTGAGGAGAGCAATTTCCTCCTTTAAATCATCGACCTCTGACTCCAGCTTCAAGATCTTGTCACATGAATCTCCTTTGCTTTTCTGCCGAAAACGGGAAGGAATAGATCGATTGTTAGATAGTTTAGCCCTCTTAGGGAGACTAGACTTCTTGAACTTCACGTGCATATCCCCAGGTTGAGGTAGAGGGACATCCTCCTCCTCTGAACTTGAATCGTTGATCCTCATCAAATGAGCATCCTCCTCCTCATCCGTAGTTCGACCACAAGGAGATAGATCCCCATATGTCTTTGGGTCAGCAATGAGGTGTGAGACATAGCTCTACCCGTCGGAATCCTGAGATGACATCTTGCTCCAAATCTGCGGCAGAAAACAGCTCGAAGCAAAAACAGAGGATATTTGCGTGGTACGGTGGTCAAAACCTTCGGGAGATTATATAATGTTTTTTACTGACCAAAAGAAGTATCGTGCAAGAAAACAGAGTCCGGAGAGCGCACGAGGTGCCCACGAGGCAGGGGCGCGCCCAGGGGGGTAGGGTGCGCCTCCCACCCTCGTGGAAGCCTCGTGTCCTTCCCGGACTACTTCTTATTTTCCTATTTTCTTAAATATTCCAAAACGGAGAAAATTGCCATTAGAACTATTTTGGAGTTGGTTTACTTACCGTACCACGTACCTATTCCTTTTCGGAGTCTGAAGCGTGCTGGAAAGTGTCTCTTATGTATTCCTCCGGGGTTACGGTTTCAACAATATTGGTTTCAACGTTTATAGGATTACCTGAGATATAATGTTTGATCCTTTGACCATTCACCACCTTCGGATTTGTGCCTTCGAAGTTGTTGATTTTTATGGCACCGGAACGATAGACCTCCTCGATAACGTAAGGACCTTCCCATTTAGAGAGAAGTTTTCCTGCAAAAAATCTTAAACGAGAGTTGTATAACAATACATAATCACCTATATTAAACTCATGCTTTTGTATCCTTTTGTCATGCCATCTTTTAACCTTTTCCTTGAACAGTTTGGCATTTTCATAGGCTTGGGTTCTCCATTCATCAAGTGAGCTAATGTCAAATAGCCTCTTTTCACCGGCAAGTTTGAAATCATAGTTGAGCTCTTTAATAGCCCAATATGCCTTATGTTCTACTTCGAGAGGTAAGTGACATGCTTTTCCATAAACCATCTTATACGGAGACATACCCATAGGATTTTTATATGCAGTTCTATAGGCCCATAATGCATCATCAAGTTTCTTGGACCAATCCTTTCTAGATCTATTAACAGTCTTTTGCAAAATTAATTTGAGCTCTCTATTACTCAACTCTACTTGACCACTAGATTGTGGGTGATAAGGGGATGCAATTCTATGATTAACATCATATTTAGCAAGCATTTTACGAAAGGCACCATGAATAAAATGTGAACCACCATCAGTCATTAAATATCTAGGGACTCCAAACCTCGGAAAAATAACTTCTTTAAGCATCTTAATAGAGGTGTTATAATCAACACTACTAGTTGGAATAGCCTCTACCCACTTAGTAACATAATCAACATCAACTAAAATATGTGTATACCCATTAGAGGAAGGAAACGGCCCCATATAATCGAAGCCCCAAACATCAAATGGTTCAATAACAAGTGAATAATTCATAGGCATTTCTTGACGTCTACTAATATTACCAATTCTTTGACATTCATCACAAGACAAGAAAAACTTACAGGCATCCTTGAAGAGAGTAGGCCAATAAAAACCGGATTGCAATACCTTATGTGCAGTTCTATCTCCAGCGTGGTGCCCTCCATAAGACTCAGAGTGACACTTGCGTAGGATCTGTTCCTGTTCATGCTCAGGTACACAACGTCTAATAATACCATCTACTCCTTCTTTATAAAGATGTGGGTCATCCCAAAAGTAATGTCTCAAATCATAGAAAAACTTTTTATTTTGCTGGTATGTGAAATTAGGTGGTATAAATTTAGCAACAATGTAATTAGCATAATCAGCATACCATGGAGTAGTACGAGAAGCATTTATGACAGCTAATTGTTCATCAGGAAAGCTATCATCAATAGGTAGTGGGTCATCAAGAACATTCTCTAACCTAGACAAGTTGTCTGCAACGGGGTTCTCAGCTCCCTTTCTATCAATAATATGCAAATCAAATTCTTGTAGTAAGAGAACCCATCTAATTAGTCTAGGTTTAGCATCTTTTCTTATCCATAAGGTATTTAATAGCAGCATGATCAGTGTGAATAGTTACTTTAGAATCAACAATATAAGGTCTGAACTTATCACAAGCAAAAACAACTGCTAAAAATTCTTTTTCAGTAGTAGCATAATTTCTCTGGGCATTGTCTAGAGTTTTACTAGCATATTGAGTAACATTTAATTTCTTATCAACTCTTTGCCCTAAAACAACACCTACAGCATAATCACTAGCATCACACATAATTTCAAAAGGTAAATTCCAATCAAGTGGCTGAACAATAGGTGCAGAAATCAAAGCTTTCTTAAGTATTTCAAATGCTTCTACACAATCATCGTCAAAGACAAAAGGAATATCTTTTTGTAATAGATTAGTCAGAGGCCGAGAAATTTTTGAGAAGTCCTTAATAAACCTCCTATAAAAACCGGCATGACCAAGAAAACTTCTTATACCTTTGATGTCCTTAGGACACGCCATCTTTTCAATAGCATCAACTTTAGCTTTATCAACTTCAATACCTCTTTCAGAAATTTTATGTCCCAAGACAATGCCTTCATTAACCATAAAGTGCCATTTCTCCCAATTCAAGACAAGATTAGTTTCTTCACATCTCTGCAAAACTCGATCAAGGTTGCTCAAGCAATCATCAAAAGAGGATCCATAAATGGAGAAATCATCCATGAAACCCTCACAAATCTTTTCACAAAAGTCAGAGAATATAGCCATCATGCATCTTTGAAAGGTAGCAGGTGCATTACATAAACCGAAAGGCATACGTCTATAAGCAAAAGTACTGAAAGGGCAAGTAAAAGTGGTCTTTTCTTGATCCTGAGCTGACACAGGTATTTGAGAGAAACCAGAGTAACCATCTAGAAAGCAAAAATGTGTATGTTTGGATAATATTTCTAGCATTTGATCAATAAAAGGCAAGGGGTAGTGATCTTTTTTAGTAGCTTTATTTAATTTGCGGAAATCAATTACCATCCTATAACCTGTAATAATTCTTTGCGGGATCAATTCATCTTTATCATTAGGAACGACAGTAATACCTCCCTTCTTAGGGACACAATGGACATGACTCACCCACTGACTATCAACAACGGGATAAATTATACCTGCCTCAAGGAGCTTTAATATTTCCTTTCTTACCACTTCTTTCATCTTAAGATTTAGCCGTCGTTGGTGATCAATAACTGGTTTGGCGTCTTTCTCCAAATTTATTTTGTGTTGACATAGAGTGGGACTAATGCCCTTAAGATCATCAAGAGTATATCCAATAGCAGCACGATGCTTCTTCAGAGTTTTCAATAATTTCTTTTCTTCCTTCTCTGAAAGGTTAGCACTAATAATAACAGGATATATCTCCTTTTCATCAAGATACGCATATTTAAGAGTATCAGGTAATGGTTTAAGCTCAAACACGGGATCACCCTTGGGTGGAGGAGGATCCCCTAGAATTTCAACAGGCAAGTTGTGTTTCAGAATAGGTCCTTGTTTAAAGAATACTTCATCTATTTCCCTTCTTTCATTCATGAACATATCATTTTCATGGTCGAGCAAATATTGTTCTAAAGGATCATTAGGAGGCACGACAATAGAAGCAAGACCAATAATTTCATCTTTACTAGGCAATTCCTCATCACGGTGTTTTCTACTAAATTTAGCAAAATTAAACTCATGAGACATATCACCCAAACCGATAGTAACAACATCCTTTTCGCAGTCTATCCTAGCATTAACAGTGTTCAAGAAGGGTCTACCAACTATAATGGGACAAAAGCTATCTTGTGGGGAACCAAGAACAAGAAAATCAGCAGGATATTTAACCTTCCCACACAAGACTTCAACATCTCTAACAATCCCAATCGGTGAAATAGTATCTCTATTGGCAAGCTTAATGGTAACATCAATATCTTCTATCTCAGCAGGTGCAATATCATGCATAATTTCTTCGTATAAAGAATGACGCATTGCACTAGCACTAGCACCCATATCACACAAGCCATGATAACAATGATCTCCTATTTTAACAGAAATAACAGGCATGCCTACCACAGGTCTATGTTTATCTTTAGCACAAGGTTTAGCAATTCTAGCAGTCTCATTACAGAAGTAAATAACATGCCCATCGATATTATCAGCCAATAGATCTTTAACCATAGAAATTTTAGGTTCAACTTTAACTTGCTTAGGGGGTTTGTGTGTCCTAATATTACTTTTGTTGACTACAGTTGAAGCTTTAGCATGATCCTTTATTCTAACAGGGAAAGGTGGTTTCTCAACATAAGCAGTAGGAACAATAGGATCATTATAAGTGATAGTCTTTTCTTCAACTTTAATGGTGCAACTACTTTTACTTCAATGGGAGGACTATATTTAAACCACTTCTCCTTAGGGAGATCAACATGAGTAGCAAATGATTCACATAAAGAATCTACTATCTCAGAGTCAAGTCCATATTTAGTACTAAACTTACGGAAAGCATCGGTATCCATAAAAGATTTAACACAATCAAACTTAGGTGTTATACCTGACTCCTTACCTTCGTCGAGATCCCAATCTTCAGAGTTGCATTTAATTCTCTCCAATAAATCCCATCTGAATTCAATAGTCTTCATCATAAAGGAACCGGTACAAGAAGTATCGAGCATGGAGCGATTGTTGTCAGAAAGCCGAGCATAAATTTTTTGAATAATTATTTCTCTTGAGAGCTCATGATTGGGTCATGAATATAACATTGACTTAAGCCTCCCCCAAGCTTGAGCGATGCTTTCTCCTTCGCGAGGCCAAAAATTATATATATAATTACGATCACGATGAACAAGATGCATAGGATAAAACTTCTGATGAAATTCCAATTTCAATCGCTTGTAGTCCCATGGTCCCATATCATCACATAGCCTATACCATGTCAATGCCTCTCCCTTCAAAGATAAAGGGAAGACCTTCTTCTTGATAACATCATCGGGCATACCTGCAAGCTTAAATAATCCACAAACTTCATCCACATAGATTAAGTGTAAATCGTTATGCAATGTTCCATCTCCTGCAAAAGGATTAGCTAGCGGTTTCTCTATCATACCCGAAGGAATTTCAAAGTAAACATTTTCAGTAGGTTCAGTAGGTTGAGGATCAACTATTTGCTCTACTGGTCGGGGTGAAGATACCCCGAACAAGCCCCTCAAAGGGTTACTTTCCATAGTAACAAGTGACAGTAAATTTCAGCACACAATATAAATTCTTCCTTACCAAATTCCACCTACCAAAGGCGCTTCACTCCCCGGCAACGGCGCCAGAAAAGAGTCTTGATGACCCACAAGTGTAGGGGATCTATCGTAGTCCTTTCTATAAGTAAGAGTGTCGAACCCAACGAGGAGCAGAAGGAAATGATAGGCAGTTTTCAGTAAGGTATTCTCTGCAAGCACTGAAATTATCGGTAACAGATAGTTTTGTGATAAGGTAATTCGTAACGGGTAACAAGTAACAAAAGTAAATAAGGTGCAGCAAGGTGGCCCAATCCTTTTTGTAGCAAAGGACAAGCCTGTACAATTTCTTATATGAAGGAAAACGCCCCCGAGGACACATGGGAATTATCGTCAAGCTAGTTTTCATCACACTCATATGATTCGCGTTCGGTACTTTGATAATTTGATATGTGGGTGGACCGGTGCTTGGGTGCTGTTCTTTCTTGGACAAGCATCCCACTTATGATTAACCCCTATTGCAAGCATCCGCAACTACAAAAGAAGTATTAAGGTAAACCTAACCATAGCATGAAACATATGGATCCAAATCAGCCCCTTACGAAGCAACGCATAAACTAGGGTTTAAGCTTCTGTCACTCTAGCAACCCACCATCTACTTATTACTTCCCAATGCCTTCCTCTAGGCCCAAACAATGGTGAAGTGTCATGTAGTCGCGTTCACATAACACCACTAGAGGAAAGACAACATACATCTCATCATAATATCGAACGAATACCAAATTCACATGACTACTAATAGAAAGACTTCTCCCATGTCCTCAAGAACAAATGTAACTACTCACAAATCATATTCATGTTCATAATCAGAGGGATATTAATATGCATAATGGCTCTGAACATATAATCTTCCACCAAATAAACCAACTAGCATCAACTACAAGGAGTAATCAACACTACTAGCAACCCACAGGTACCAATCTGAGGCTTTGGGACAAAGATTGGATACAAGAGATGAACTAGGGTTTGAGAGGAGATGGTGCTGGTGAAGATGTTGATGAAGATTGACCCCCTCCCAATGAGAGGATCGTTGGTGATGACGATGGTGATGATTTCCCCCTCCCGGAGGGAAGTTTTCCCGGCAGAACAGCTCTACCGGAGCCCTAGATTGGTTCCGCCAAGGTTCCGCCTCGTGGCGGCGGTGTTTCGTCCCGCAAGGTTGCTTATGATTTTTTCTCAGACGAAAGACTTCATATAGCAGAAGATGGGCACCGGAGGCCTGCCAGGGGGCCCACGAGGCAGGGGGGCATGCCCAGGGGGTAAGGCGCGCCCCACCCTCGTGGCCAGGGTGTGGGCCCCCTCTGGTATTTTCTTCGCTCAATATTTTTTATAAATTCCAAAAATGACTTCCGTGAAGTTTCAGGACTTTTGGAGCTATGCAGAATAGGTCTCTAATATTTGCTCCTTTTCCAGCCCAGAATTCCAGCTGCCGACATTCTCCCTCTTCATGTAACCCTTGTAAAATAAGAGAGAATATGCATAAGTATTGTGACATAATGTGTAATAACAGCCCATAATGCAATAAATATCGATATAAAAGCATGACGCAAAATGGACGTATCAAACATCGGTATGTATTAATTCCAATAAGTCAGTGGCTCGCTCCATTGTTCCGAAGAACGGAGTTTTAGTCATCTTTCCCATGAGGCATGGTTTGCAAGTATCAAATGATTCATAATCAAGTGATTCCAAAAATCCATCCGTATGGAGTTTCTTCATGCGCTTTACACCAATATGACCTAAACGGTAGTGCCACAAATATGTTGCACTATCATTATCAACTTTGCATCTTTTGGCATCAATATTATGAATATGTGTATCACTATGATCGAGATTCAATAAACCATTTACATTAGGTGTACGACCATAGAAGGTTTTATTCATGTAAACAGAACACAAATTATTCTCCAACTTAAATGAATAACCGTATCGCAATAAACATGATCCAATCATAGTCATGCTCAATGCAAACACCAAATAACATTTATTTTGGCCCAACACTAATCTCGAAGGTAGAGGGAGTGTATCAACCTTGGAATCACTTCCAACACACATCGTCACCTCGCCCTTAACTAGTCTCTGTTCATTTTGCAATTCCTGTTTCGAGTTACTAATCTTAGCAACTGAACCGGTATCAAATACCCTGGGGTTACTATGAACACTAGTAAAGTACACATCAATAAAATTTATATCAAATATACCTTTGTTCATGTTGCCATCCTTCTTATCCGCCAAGTATTTGGGGTAGTTGCGCTTCCAGTGACCATTCCCTTTGCAGTAGAAGCACTCAGTTTTAGGCTTAGGTCTAGTTTTGGGTTTCTTCACGGGAGTGGCAACTTGCTTGCCATTCTTTCTTGAAGTTCCCTTTCTTTTTCTTTGCCCTTTTTATTGAAACTAGTGGTCTTGTTAACCATCAACACTTGATTCTCTTTCGTGATCTCTACCTTCGCCGATTTTAGCATCACGAAGAGCTCGGGAATCATTTTCGTCATCCCTTGCATAGTATAGTTCATCACGAAGTTCCAGTAACTTGGTGATAGTGACTAGAGAACTCTGTCAATCACTATCTTATCTTGAAGATTAACTCCCACTTGATTCAAGCGATTGTAGTGCTCAGACATTCTGAGCACATGCTCACTGGTAGAGATATTCTCCTCCATCTTGTAGGCAAAGTACTTGTCACAGGTCTCATACCTCTCGACTCGGGCATGAGTCTGAAATACCAATTTCAGCTCTTGGAACATCTTATATGCTCTGTGGCGTTCAAAACGTTTTTGAAGTCCTGGTTCTAAGCCATAAAGCATGGCGCACTAAACTATCAAGTAGTCATCATATTGAGCTTTCCAAACTTTGCATCTACTCCTGCAATAGGTCCGTCACCTAGCGGTGCATCAAGGACATAATTATTCTGTGCAGCAGTGTGGATAATCCTCAGATCACGCACCCAGTCCGCATCATTGCTACTATCATCTTTCAACTTATTTTTCTCTAGGGACATATCAAAAACAAACGGGGAGCTATATCGCAAGCTATTGATCTACAACATAGATATGCAAATACTATCAGGACTAAATTCATGATAAATTAAGTTCAATTAATCATATTACTTAAGAACTCCCACTTAGATAGACATCCCTCAAGTCATCTAAATGATACATGATCCAAATCAACTAAACCATGTCCGATCATCACGTGAGATGGAGTAGTCATCAATGGTGAACATCTCTATGTTGATCATATCTACTATATGATTCACGTTCGACCTTTCGGTCTCAAGTGTTTCGAGGCCATCTGTGTACATGCTAGGCTCGTCAAGTTTAACCCGAGTATTCCACATGTGCAAAACTGTCTTGCACCCGCTGTATGTGAACGTAGAGCCTAACACACCCGATCATCACGTGGTGTCTCAGCACGAAGAACTTTTGCAATGGTGCATACTCAGGGAGAACACTTATACCTTCAAATTTAGTTAAGGGATCATCTTATAATGCTACCACCGTACGAAGCAAAATAAGATGCATAAAAGATAAACATCACATGCAATCAAAATATGTGACATGATATGGCCATCATCATCTTGTTCTTTTGATATCCATCTCCAAAGCACCGTCATGATCTCCATCGTCTGGCTTGACACCTTGATCTCCATCGTAGCGTCATGGTTGTCTCGCCAACCATTGCTTCTACAACTATCACTAACGCATAGTGATAAAGTAAAGCAATTACATGGCGTTTGCATTTCATACAATAAAGCGACAACCATAAGGCTCCTCCCAGTTGCCGATAACTTTTACAAAACATGATCATATCATAAAATAACTTATATCACATCATGTATTGACCATATCACATCACAAAATGCCCTGCAAAAACAAGTTAGACGTCCTCTACTTTGTTGTTGCAAGTTTTACATGGCTGCTACGGGCTTCTAGCAAGAACCATTCTTACCGACGCATCAAAAACACAATGGTGATTTATCAAGTTTGTTGTTTTAACCTTCAACAAGGATCGGCCGCAGTCACATTTGATTCAACTAAAGTTGGAGAAACAAACACCAGACAGCCACCTTTATGCAAAACTAGTTGCATGTCTATCGGTGGAACCGGTCTCATGAACGTGGTCATGTAAGGTTGGTCCAGGCTGCTTCAACCAACAATACCGCCAAATCAAAATAAGACATCGGTGGTAAGCAGTATGACGATCACCGCCCACAACTCTTTGTGTTCTACTCGTTCATATCATCTACGCATAGACTTGGCTCGGATACCACTGTTGGGGAACGTAGCATGCAATTTTAAAATTTTCAAGATCTATCTAGGAGATGCATAGCAACGAGAGGGGGAGAGTGTGTCCACGTACCCTTATAGATCGAAGGCGGAAGCGTTTGACAACACGGTTGATGTAGGCGAACTTCTCCTCGTTCCGACCGATCAAGCACCGAATGTATGGCACCTCCGAGTTCTGCACATGTTCAGCTCGATGACGTCCCTCGAACTCTTGATCCAGCAAAGTGTCGAGGGAGAGTTCCGTCCGCACGACGGCGTGGTGACGGTGATGGTGAAGTGATCTGCGCAGGGCTTTACCTAAGCACTATGAAGGTATGATCGGAGGGGTAAACTGTGGAGGGGGGGCGCCACACACGGCTAAAATTCATTGGTGTGTGTTCTAGCGATGCCCCCCTCATATATATAGGTTGGGGGGCAGGAGAGGCAGCCAAGGGGGCGCCCCAAGTAGGTGAAGGAAATATGCCCTAGAGGCAATAATAAAGTTGTTATTTTATATTTCCTTATATCTTCATAAATGTTTATTATTCATGCTAGAATTGTATTGACCGGAAACTTGATACATGTGTGGATACATAGACAAAACACCGTGTCCCTAGTAAGCCTCTACTAGACTAGCTCGTTAATCAAAGATGGTTAAGTTTCCTAACCATAGACATGTGTTGTCATTTGATGAACGGGATCACATCATTAGGAGAATGATGTGATGGACAAGACCCATCCGTTAGCTTAGCATAATGATCGTTCAATTTTATTGCTATAGCTTTCTTCATGCCATATACATATTCCTTTGGCTATGAGATTACGAAACTCCCGGATACCGGAGGAATGCCTTGTGTGCTATCAAACATCACAACATAAATGGGTGATTATAAAGATACTCTACAGGTATCTTCGAAGGTGTTTGTTGGGTTGGCATAGATCGAGATTAGGATTTGTCACTCCGTGTATCGGAGAGGTATCTCTAGGCCCTCTCGGTAATGCACATCATAATAAGCCTTGCAAGCAATGTGACTAATGAGTTAGTTGTGGGATGATGCATTATGGAACGAGTAAAGAGACTTGCTGATAGCGATATTGAACTAGGTATCAAGATACCGACGATCGAATCTCGGGCAAGTAACATACCGATGACAAAGGGAATAACGTATGTTGTCATTACAGTACGAACGATAAAGATCTTCGTAGAATATGACCAATATGAGCATCCAGGTTCGGCTGTTGGTTATTGCCCGGAGAGGTGTCTCGGTCATGTCTACATAGTTCTTGAACCCGTAGGGTCCGCACGCTTAACGTTCGATGACGATTTTGTATTATACGAGTTATGTGATTTGGTGACCGAATGTTGTTCGGAGTCCCGGATGGGATCACGGACATGATGAGGAGTCTCGAAATGGTCGAGAGGTAAAGATTCATATATAGGACGATAGTATTCGGACACCGGAAGTGTTCCGGGGGTACTGGGTACGTATCGGGTCACCGGAAGGGGTTCCGGGCACCCCCGGGCAAAGATATGGGCCTTATTGGGCCAAGGGAGGGACATACCAGCCCCTAGTGGGCTGGTGCGCCCCATATGGGCCGGTCTAAGTGGAGAAAGGAAAAGGGGAGGAGGAAATGAAATAGAGGGAATAGGATTCCCCCTTCCTTTCCCCTCTCCCCTCTTTCCTTTCCCCCTCCGGAGATAAGGAAAGGGGGAGGCTGAATTGGAGGAGGCCCCCAAGTAGGATTCCTCCTACTTGGGGCGCCCCAAGGCTGCTCCCCTCCCTCTCCCACCTATATATACATGGGGAGGGGGCGCCTAGAACACACACCAACAATTGTTAGCCGTGTGCGGCGCCCCCATCCACAGTTTACGCCTCCAGTCATATTCACGTAGTGCTTAGGCGAAGCCCTGCGCAGATTACTTCACCATCACCGTCACCACGCCGTCGTGCTGACGGAACTCTCGCTTGACACTTTGCTGGATCAAGAGTTCGAGGGACGTCATCGAGCGGAACGTGTGCAGAACTCGGAGGTGCCGTACGTTCGTTGCTTGATCGGTCGGAACGAGAAGAAGTTCTACTACATCAACCGCGTTAACAAACGCTTCCGCTTTCAGTCTATGAGGGTATGTGGACACACTCTCCCCCTCTCGTTGCTATGCATCTCCTAGATAGATCTTGCATGATCGTAGGAAATTCTTTTGAAATTGCATGCTACGTTCCCCAATAGTGGTATCAGAGCCAGGTCTATGCATAGATGATATGCACAAGTAGAACAGAAAGAGTTGTGGGCGGTGATAGTCATACTACTTACCACCAACGTCTTATTTTGATTCGATGGTATTGTTGGATGAAGCGGCCCGGACCAACCTTACATGACCACGTTCATGAGACCGGTTCCACCAATAGACATGCAACTAGTTTTGCATAAAGCTGGCTGCCGGTGTCTGTTTCTCCAACTTTAGTTGAATCAAATTTGACTACGGCCGGTCCTTGTTGAAGGTTAAAACAAAAAACTTGACGAAACATCGTTGTGGTTTTGATGCGTAGGTAAGAACGGTTCTTACTAGAAGCCCGAAGCAGCCACGTAAAACTTGCAACAACAAAGTAGAGGACGTCTAACTTGTTTTTGTAGGGCATGTTGTGATGTGATATGGTCAAGACATGATGTGATATACGTTATTGTATGATATGATCATGTTTTGTAAAAGTCATCGGCAACTGGCAGGAGCCTTATGGTTGTCGCTTTATTGTATGAAATGCAATCGCCATGTAATTGCTTTACTTTATCACTATGTGTTAGCGATAGTTGTAGAAGCAATATTGGTGAGACGACAATGACGCTACGATGGAGATCAAGGTGTCAAGCCGGTGACGACGGAAATCATGACGGTGCTTTGGAGATGGAGATCAAAGGAACAAGATGATGATGGCCATATCATGTCACATATTTTGATTGCATGTGATGTTTATCTTTTATGCATATTTTTTTAGTACGGCGGTAGCATTACAAGATGATCCCTCACTAAAATTTCAAGGTATAAGTGTTCTCCCTGAGTATGCACCGTTGCGATAGTTCATCATGCTGAGACACCACATGATGATTGGGTGTGATAAGCTCTACGTTCACATACAACTGATGCAAGACAGTTTTGCACGTGCGGAATACTCGGGTTAAACTTGACGAGCCTAGCATCTACAGACATGGCCTCGGAACACTTGAGACCGAAAGGTCGAACGTGAATCATATAGTAGATATGATCAACATAGAGATGTTCACCATTGAAGACTACTCCATCTCACATGATGATCGGACATGGTTTAGTTGATTTGGATCACGTAATCATTTAGATGGCTCAAGGGATGTCTATCTAAGTGGGAGTTCTTAAGTAATATGATTAATTGAACTTAATTTATCATGAACATAGTCCTGATAGTATTTGCATATCTATGTTGTAGATCAATAGCTTGCGATATAGCTCCCCTATTTCATTTTTGATATGTTCCTAGAGAAAACCAACTTGAAAGATGATAGTAGCAATGATGCGGACTGGGTCCGTGATCTGAGGATTATCCTCATTGCTGCACAAAAGAATTATGTCCTTGATGCATCGCTAGGTGACAGACTTGTTGCAGGAGCTAATGCACATGTTATGAATGTTTGACAAGCTCGGTATGATGACTACTTGATAGTTTAGTGCGCCATACTTTATGGCTTAGAACCAGGACTTCAAAAACATTTTGAACGCCACAGAGCATATGAGATGTTCCAAGAGCTGAAATTGGTATTTCAGACTCATGCCTGTGTTAAGAGGTATGAGACCTCTAACAAGTACTTTGCCTACAAGATGGAGGAGAATAACTCAGCTAGTGAGCATGTGCTCAGAATGTCTGAGTACTACAATCACTTGAATCAAGTGGGAGTTAATCTTCCAGATAAGATAGTGATTGACAGAGTTCTCTAGTCACTATCACCAAGTTATTGGAACTTCATGATGAACTATAATATGCAAGGGATAACAGAAACGATTCCCAAGCTCTTGCGATGCTGAAATCGGCGAAGGTAGAAATCAAGAAAAAGCATCAAGTGTTGATGGTTGAAAAGACCACTAGTTTCAAGTAAAATGGAAAGGGAAAGAAAGGGAACTTCAAGAAGAATGGCAAGAAAGTTGCCACTCCCGTGAAGAAGCCCAAAGCTAGACCTAAGCCTGAAACTGAGTGCTTCTACTGCAAAGGTAATGGTCACTGGAAGCGGAACTACCCCAAATATTTGGCGGATAAGAAGGATGGCAATGTGAACAAAAGTATATTTGATATACATGTTATTGATGTGTACTTTACTAGTGTTCATAGTAAACCCAGGGTATTTGATACCGGTTCAGTTGCTAAGATTAGTAAATCGAAACAGGAGTTGCAAAATGAATAGAGACTAGTTAAGGGCAAGCTGACGATGTGTGTTGGAAATGATTCCAAGGTTGATAAGATCACCATCACACACTCCTTTTACCTTTGAGATTAGTGTTGAACCTAAAATAAATGTTATTTGGTGTTTGCGTTGAGCATGAATATGATTGGATCATGTTTATTGCAATATGGTTATTCATTTAAGTCAAAGAATAATTGTTGTTCTGTTTACATGAATAAAACCTTCTATGGTCATACACTTAATATAAATGGATTATTGAATCTCGATCGTAGTGATACACATATTCATAATATTGATGCCAAAAGATGCAAAGTTGATAATGATAGTGCAACATACTTGTGGCACTGCCGTTTAGGTCATATTGGTGTAAAGCGCATGAAGAAACTCCATGCGGATGGACTTTTGGAATCACTTGATTATGAATCATTTGATCCTTGCAAACCATGCCTCATGGGCAAGATGACTAAGACTCCATTCTCCGGAACAATGGAGCGAGCCACTGACTTATTGGAAATAATACATATCGATGTACGCGGTCCGATGAGTGTTGAGGCTCGCGGCGGGTATCATTATTTTCTAACCTTCATAGATGATTTGAGAAGATATGGGTATATCTACTTAATGAAACACAAGTCTGAAATATTTAAAAAAGTTCAAAGAATTTCAGAGTGAAGTGGAGAATCATTGTAACAAGAAAATAAAGTTTCTACGATCTGATCGCGGAGGCGAATATTTGAGTTACGAGTTTGGCCTTCATTTAAAACAATGTGGAATAGTTTCACAACTCACGCCACCTGGAACACCACAGCGTAATGGTGTGTCCGAACGTCGTAACCGTACTTTATTAGATATGGTGTGATCTATGATGCCTCTTACCAATTTACCACTATCGTTTTGGGGTTATGCATTAGAGACAGCTGCATTCACGTTAAAGAGGGCACCATCTAAATCTGTTGAGACGACACCGTATGAACTATGGTTTGGCAAGAAACTGTAACGCCCCGGATCCGATGTGCCAGGTGTCTTCCAGTTATTCATCGTTGTTGCCATGTCATTTGCTTGCGTGTTGCATTTTGCCATGTCATCATCTACATGTTTTTCAAAACTTGCATCCGACCTTTTTCCCCGTTGTCCGTTTCGCGATCCGACACACTCGCACGCGCCCATCGCCCCTATCAGACCTTGTTTCATGAGCAGGAGAAAAACGTTCTCGGAATGGGCCGAGATTTGTTGAGTGGCCTTGGTATAGCACCAGTAGACCGCCCGTCAAATTTCGTTGCATTTGGAGGTCATTTGATGCCCCAACGGTTAACCGCGTAGCTCGAAACCCCTCTCTCTTTGCAGCCCAGCACCCCTCCACCACAGCCCAATATCCCATCCAAACCCCCTCCATGCTCTCGGTCGTTCGATCACGATCGTGTGGGCAAAAACCACACCTCATTTGGACTCTCCTAGCTCCCTCTGCCTATTTAAACACCCCCTCCCCCGAATTTTCGGATCAAATCCTACCCTAACCCTAGCTTCTTCCTCCTCCCGCAGCCGGACTTGTCCACCCGCGCCGGACGTGTCCGTCGGCCACGTCGCCCGGCCAATCCTGTGGCGCCACGTCATCCCCACCGCCTCCCGCGCCAATCCCCGCCGGCCACGTCGCGCCCTGGCCTCCCCCCGCAGCCGCCGGCCCGCGAAGCCCGTCGTGGGCCCGCGCAGGCCCGATCCGCCGCCGCCGCGGCCCGCGCACGCCCACGCGAGTCCGAGCTCCTGCGCCGTCGCTCCTCCGCCGCGGAGCCCGTTCGCCGTCGGTCCAGCTCCCCCGCCGCCGTGCGCCCCTTCGCTCCGGTCGCCGCCTCGCCCGGAGTCCGCCGCCTCCGCCCAACGTCGCGTCCCCGTCGCCCTCTTCCTCTCCCTCTCTCCTTCCCCTGCCTCTCCCTCTCTCTCCCCGCGCAGGAGCTCACCGAGCCGCCCCGAGCTCCGCCCTGCAGCCATCCCGCGTCGCCGGCCCCGCCTCCAACTAGATCCGGCAAGGAGCCGCCGGATCCGCCCCGTCCCGCTCCCGCTGGCGACCTCGCCGCCCGGACCCGCGCCTGCCCCGACACGATCCGGCCCGATCCACTCCGTTGACCACTGTTCACCCGAGGTTGTTTTCATCACTAAGTCCCGAAATTCCATCATTATGTGCCTATGTTCATCATGCCATATCTACCTGCATGTTGCTCCATTTTGCGTGTATGATATATAAAAATGTTCATAATGAGATGCTATTAATTTTGTTCCATTGTGCTATGCTTGTTTGAGTTCATCTTGGTGCCCAAATCATCGTTGCAAGAGTGCTATATGATGTTAACTGCTGTCTGTTATCAGAACTTGGTGATTTGTCTTTTTCATTGCATTTTGCGTGTGCATCCTATGAGCATGATCTCTACATGAGTTTTGAACTAAATCATGCCACCTTTACAGAGGTGCTTGTATTGTATTTTTGTGATCTATGTGGTGACTAGCACAAGCATGCAAACTAGCCTTTGTGATGTTGCTAATTTCTGTGACTTGGTCATTTCTGCTAAGTCTGTAGTTGTAACATTGTGATGCCATGTAAACCTGCTGTCACCATGAGTTCTATGCATAATCTGGAGATATTCACTAAGGGTGTTTTGTTATACATGTTATTATGTATCTATCTATGCCCTTGGTTGCATTTATAGCCTGCTGTAGGTTGTTGGAAACTTGCTCTCAAATTGCTAAATAATGTTGCTGTCAGCCTGTTACCATGAAGTTCAGTTTTCCCATGTGTTTTGCTAGTGATCCATGCACCCTATGACTATGCTATCGTCATTCTTAGCTTCATATTTATGCCTTCTTGCTGTTGGTTGACTTCACATGCCATGAAATGCTGGTTACTGAGTTTTACAAGCTCACCAACATGCCCACTTATTGTTGTTTCTGCCATGCACTGTTATTTTCACCAAGTCTGAATCTGTCATATCACTTGCTATGTTTACATGGGTGCCATGATATCTTCTGTACCTTTTTGGCTCGTGATCATTAAGGGACTTTTGTTCTATGCAATTAGTTGATTTATTCCATGCCTTTGTTTGCTATGATATGTTCCTGTAGGATGTTGTTTTATAGCTCCAAACTTTGCAACCTGATGTTATTTCTGCCATGTCCAGTGATTTCTGCCAAGTCTGTGAATCTGTTATTATTTGCAATATAGCCATGTCCTTTTGAGCATGTTCTAGTGAGTTCTGGAGATAGCTCAGTGTTCATGTTTTGTAATGCTTTACCTGTACATCATGTTCGTGCCTTTTGCACTCATGATAGGATGTTGTAGCATATTGTTTTGATGTGTGCTAAATGCCTATTTGCTGTTTTGGACAGATTGTTGCTATATCTTGTTTGGAGTGTATGTGTTGCAGCGTTGCTCCGTTTTGAGTGTGTTCTATATGGAACTTGCTTAGAATTGCATGTAGTTTCATATTATCTTGTTGCATCCTTGTTTTGAGGTGCTTGCTTGATGTTTAAATGCATTTTGCATCAATGCCATCGTTGACTTGTTTTGCTCATATCTTCTAGGCCGTAGCTCCGAATTAAACGAACTTTATATGTAACTTGACTAGAATTTCATGTAGATCATCTTGGTGCATATTAAAATGCTGTTTAATAACTTGAACATAAGGTTTATTCAGATCTGGACCAATTTCGTAATTTGCATATGGGGATTTACCGGAATTGTTATAGGTTGTTTCCGACCTCATTTAAACTTGCTTTGATGTGTTGTTCTTGTATGCATCATCTCTTGCCATGAGTAGCTTCATGTAGACTTGTCATGCATCATACTTGGTTGAGCATCATGCCTTGTTCGTGTGGTGTGTTTGCTATGTTGTTTGCTTCTTTCCGGTTGTGCTTCTTCTCGATAGTTCCTGTTTCGTTGCGATCGTGAGGATTCGTTCGTCTTCGTGGCTTCATCTTCTTCATGGATTCGTTCTTCTTCCTAGCGAGATTTCAGGCAAGATGACTGTAACCTTGGATCTCATTACTATCATTGCTATGCTAGTTGCTTCGTTCTATCGCTATGTTGCGGTACCTATCGCTTGCTCTTCAAGCCTCCCAAATTGCCATGTCAGCCTCTAACCTTTGTCACCCTTCCTAGCAAACCGTTGCTTGGCTATGTTACCGCTTTTTGCTCAGCCCCTCTTATAGCGTTGCTAGTTGCAGGTGAAGATGAAGTTTGTTCCATGTTGGAACATGGATATCATGGACTTTGTTGGGATATCACAATATCTCTTATATTATTAATGCATCTATATACTTGGTAAAGGGTGCAAGGCTCGGCCTTATGCCTGGTGTTTTGTTCCACTCTTGCCGCCCTAGTTTCCGTCATACCGGTGTTATGTTCCTTGATTTTGCTTTCCTAACGCGGTTGGGTTGTTATGGGGACCCCTTGACAGTTTGCTTTGAATAAAACTCCTCCAGCAAGGCCCAACCTTGGTTTTACATTTGCCTCACCTAGCCTTTTTCCCTTGGGTTTCCGGAGCCCGAGGGTCATCTTTATTTACCCCCCTGGGCCAGTCCTCCTTCGAGTGTTGGTCCAACCTGTCAGCCGCCCGTGGCCACCAGGGGTAACTCTGGGCTGGCCTACCGGAAGTTTGGACAATCCGGTGTGCCCTGAGAATGAGATATGTGCAGCTCCTATGAGGATTTGTCGGCACATTCGGGCGGCTTTGCTGGTCTTGCTTTACCATTGTCGAAATGTCTTGTAAACCAGGATTCCGAGACTGATCGGGTCTTCCCGGGAGAAGGAATATCCTTCGTTGACCGTGAGAGCTTATAATGGGCTAAGTTGGGACACCCCTGTAGGGTATTATCTTTCGAAAGCCGTGCCCGCGGTTATGTGGCAGATGGGAATTTGTTAATGTCCGGTTGTAGAGAACTTGACACTTGACTTAACTAAAACGCATCAACCGCGTGTGTAGCCGTGATGGTCTCTTCTCGGCGGAGTCTGGGAAGTGAACACGGTTTTTGGGTTATGTTTGACGTAAGTAGGAGTTCAGGATCACTTCTTGATCATTACTAGTTGACGACCGTTCCGTTGCTCCTCTTCTCGCTCTTATTTGCGTATGTTAGCCACCATATCATGCTTAGTCGCTGCTGCAACCTCACCACTTACCCCTTTCCTACCCATTCAGCTTTGCTAGTCTTGATACCCATGGTAATGGGATTGCTGAGTCCTCGTGGCTCACAGATTACTACAACACCAGTTGCAGGTACAGGTTTTGCGATGATCATGGCGCGAGAGCGATGTTAGCTTGTATTGGAGTTCTTCTTCTGCTTCTTCTTCGATCAAGGGATAGGTTCCAGGTCGGCAGCCTGGGCTAGCAGGGTGGATGTCGTTTGAGCTTCTGTTTGTGTTTCATCCGTAGTCGGATGTTGCTCTTATGTATGATGTTGGTGTATTCTTGCGGCATTTGTATGCCTTGTATGTATCCCCATCTATTATGTAATTGTTGATGTAATGATATCCACCTTGTAAAAGCGTCTTCAAGATGCGCTTCTATCCTTGGTGGGACCTTCGAGTTCCTTCAGGATAGGATCGCATCTTGGGCGTGACAAGTTGGTATCAGAGCCTCGACCGACCTTAGGAGCCCCCTTGATTGATCGTGTAGTTTGGCCGATGTCGAGTCTAGAAGAAAACTATTTCTGAGTCTAGTTATATCGGAGAGTAGGAATTCTTTTTACTCCTCAGCCCCTTCATCGCTCTCGTGAGGAATCTTGACGTAGGTGTTTTGAATTACTCCTCTTCCCCTTCAAATTTTTCTTTAGGATCACGCGGTTAGTTTTCGTTCGTTGTCCATCCTCTTTTCAATCCGGCGCATTTCTCTTCTAGTGGTTTCGGTCCTCGTCATCCTTTCCAAGATCAGTCCTTAGTGCTTTCTCAACCGACGTTGTTTCCCCATCCGAAGTTGTCCTTGTTTTTCCCACCCTCCCACCCTCTTCTTCCCGGAGCCTGAGTATCTTTCGAGCATCAATTTCATTCATGTGGAGCCTCTTCAGTCTTCCCTCAATCATTTCAACTGGTGAATTCTCGTTTCGTTCGACATTCTTCATCTCTTTTCTTTTCCGGTGTTTTCAATTCAAGTTTTTCGGGTTGATCATATTCTTTCCCTTGGATCAAGTGTTTTTCCCTGCTCGTTCGCCTCTCGCCAGTTTATCCTTCCGGAGTGCTCAAGACATCTCAGGTGATTCATCTGTGTTCGAATTAATTCGAGGTTATCACCTCATTCAAATATTTCAATCGTTCCGGTGCATAGTTGTAGCGACCAGACCTCAAACAGTCTAGTCTCTGTGCATCAGTGTCATCCCTGGATCGGTAATGCTGACACGCATAGTACTTGAAGGATTTATAACAGAGTAGCAATCACACACTTATTACATCAAATATATCAAAAGAGAACTTAATACAATAAATACGGCTTAAGGCCATCTAAATAACGATAACAGCGGAAGGCTTGGAAGATAAAGTGAGTCCATCAACTCCAACAGCATCACTAAGTATAAGACCACGACCTATGGCACCTTACTCGTTGTCTGAAAAGTCTGCAACATGACACGTTGCAGCCCGAAAACGGGTCAGCACATGGAATATGCTGGCAATGTAACACATAGAGAGTAATGAACAGAATAATGCTATCACTACATGCATATTTGGCTGGGGGAAAGCTCTATGGTTAAAGTTTTGCGAAAAGCCAATTTTTTTCCTACCACAAAGGAATAAATTTTATTTAACTATCATGGTGGTTGTTAAACATTGAGAAGGTACCTCCAACTCAATCCCAATTAAGAACGTGATTAACCCAATCAAATTAAATTAAGTAACATGATGATGAGATTCACATGATAATCCAAGAACTAGATACTCAAGATGTCCATAACCGGGGACACGGCTAACCATGATTAGTTTGTACACTCTGCAGAGGTTTGCGCACTTTCCCCCACAAGACTCGATCGCCTCCACTTGATTTCTCGCACTACATGGTGTTTGAGAAACGGATGACCGAGACACAGTCTTTCAGAAACAATACTCTTTACTCCGGGTGGACAGTTACACCTACTTTCCCCTACATCTGCTAGCCCACCTCTTCAAGAGGTCATGCAACCTACTCAACTATGCCAGAGCCCATAATAGCTTGTGGCTGCACACGGAAGTTTCTAGCATGAATAATCTCATGATCCCTTTGAGTCTGGGTGGCGGTCCATAGGATGATCACACGGGTACTCCGGGATATCCAAAAATACAGGCAACACTGGGTTCTCTAGGTGCCTCAATCCACCCAGATGTAAATTAAAGTAGCCACCTTAAGTTGAACCATTAATTAACAATCTCACATCGGTCATGGAAAAAACTCAAACCCAATCCACGTCTACGAGCATAGCATAGCAATATAAGCAAACGTAGAAGTAACTCCCAATGGTTTGATATAAATAGGGCAATAGGTACTACCTCAACTACTTCCCAAAACCCACATTTTAATCAGATCCTAATCATGCAATAGTTTGAGGATTGATCTAATGCAATAAAACTGGGTGGTAAAGAGGTATGATCAAAGTGTTACTTGCCTTGCTGATGATCAGTGAAACCTAGAGACTCGTAGTAGCATGCTTCGCACTCCGGGTACTCTATCGCAAACAAACAATACATACATAAGCAATCAAGCAAGGGTGCACGGATAAAACTAAAAATAGGAGATCTAATCAGAAAGTTCAACTTAAGGACTCCAGTTTGCAAAAAGAATCAAATCGAACGAAGCAACGAAACTCAAACGGCGAACGAAACAAGCTTCGTTTACTAATCTGGACCGAAGTCAAGTTTTACAGTACCAAAATCTAGTTCAAGTTGGTCAAACAGAAAGAGGGTTTCGAGACGAAACTCTAGGCGCTTGAATCGCCTGATTTCGATAAACGAGCGAAAAGTTATACTAAAACGAAAAACGGATCGGAAATCGCGATCGAAAATAATCGCGAAAAATCTGAGAAAAAGAAAAACTGACGAACAGGCTAACGAACGAACGTTCGTTGTCTGTAACTATTGGGCGAAAACCGTTCGTTAAAACGAGCGTACGGACGAACGTCCGCAAAATAAATAAACCGGAAAAAACTAAACCTATCTATATATATAAAAAACAACCGCGGGTTTTATAAAAAAACCGATCGGTTTTTCGGGAAAGACCGGCGGCGGCGGCTACCTCGGGTCTGGCGGGATTCCGGCGAGGTGTGGGACGGCGGCGGCTCCGGCTGCGGGCTCCAGCGGGGTTGGCGTCGGGCGGCGGGGCGGCGGTGAGGGCGGGCGGCGGCGGCTCCCTGCGGCAGCGGCGGAACGGTGACGGCGGCGGCGTTCGGTGGCGGGGCGGCTCGGCTCGGGGTGGGGAAGAGGTGGCGGCGGGCGGGGTACTTAAAGGGGTCGGGGGGCATCCGACTTGGGGGAGGGGGCACCCCCAGGCGGCGGCGGCGACGCTGACCCGGACTTCGGCGGGAGTCCGGCTCGGCCACGCTCGGGCGAGGCGGCGCGGGCAGATGGGCCGGCTGGGCCTTCGGCCCAGTTCGGTCCGCGGGCGAAAAAAATATTAAAAAAAACCAATTTCGCCAAAACTTAAATAAATCCTAGAAAAATAAATTAAAATCTAAAAATGCCAAAACAAAGTTTCTCCGTCTAAATAAAATATTTAGAACAAGATGGACATTTATTTGGGCCTAAAATGCAATTTTGAAAAACACATATTTTTTTCCTAGTTCAAATAAAATCCAAATAAAATCAAATATTTGTTTTTAATATTTTTCCTCCAATATTTCATTATTTTTGGAGAAGTCATATTATCCCCTCTCATATAATTGATATGAAATATTTTCGGAGAGAAAAATAATTAAAACAAATGATCCTATTTTCAAAATTTGAGAAAACCCAAATATGAAAATAATGAAATCCCCAACTCTCTCCGTGGGTCCTTGAGTTGCATAGAATATCTAGGATCGCAAAACAAAATGCAATAAATTATGTTATGCAAGAATGATCTATGTATAACATTCCAAATTGAAAATTTGGGATGTGACAAACCTACCCCCCTTAAGATGAATCTCGCCCTCGAGATTCGGGTTGGCTAGAAAATAGGTGAGAGTGGTCCTTCCGTAGATCTTCCTCTCGCTCCCAGGTGGCTTCATCCTCGGTATGGTGACTCCACTGAACTTTGCAAAACTTGATAACCTTGCTGCGGGTGACTCGGCTGGCATATTCGAGAATCTTGACTAGTTTCTCCTCATAGGTCAAATCGCTATCCAGCTGAATCGCTTCCAATGGCACTGTATCGCTCAGTAGTATCTCAGCCATCTCTGCGTGGCACTTCTTCAGCTGAGAAACATGGAACACATCGTGAACTCCCGACAATCCTCCGGGCAATTCCAACTTGTAAGCAACTTCACCCATACGCTCCAAAACTTTGTATGGTCCTACAAAACGTGGCGCTAACTTTCCCTTAACTCCAAAGCGCTTCACTCCTCAAAGTGGTGATACTCGAAGATAAACTCTGTCTCCGACTTTGTAAACTGTCTCCTTGCATTTAGAATCCGCATAACTCTTCTGCCTGCATTGGGCTACCTTGAGCCTATCGCGAATCAACTTCACTTTTTGTTCAGACTCTTTAATCAAATCTGGGCCAAACAACTGGCGGTCTCCAACTTTGTCCCACAACAACGGTGTCCTGCACCTCCTTTCGTACAGAGCTTCAAAAGGGGCCATCTTCAAACTGGATTGATAACTGTTGTTGTAAGAGAACTCTGCATACAGTAAATTGTCGTCCCAACTAGATCCATAATCTAGCGCACAAGCTCTCAGCATGTCCTCCAAAATCTGATTGACTCTCTCGGTCTATCCGTCTGTCTGTGGATGAAAGGTTGTACTGAACTCTAGCCTGGTACCCAAAGTTTCGTGCAATTGATTCCAAAACTTTGAAGTAAACTGGGTTCCTCTATCTGATACAATGGTCCTCGGAACTCCATGCAGACATACGATCCTGGTCATGTATATCTTTGCCAACTTAGCACTTGTATAAGTGGTCTTAACTGGGATGAAATGAGCTACCTTCGTTAAATGATCGACTACAACCCATATCGAGTCATCGCCTGAACGAGTCCTGGGCAATCCTGTGATAAAATCCATGCCTAGCTTATCCCACTTCCATTCGGGTATCGGCAATGGTTGTAGCAATCCTGCTGGCTTCTGATGCTCTGCCTTTACTCTCTGACATACATCACAAACTGCTACATACTCCGCAATATCCTTCTTCATTCCGGTCCACCAGAAACTGTCCCTTAAATCCAGGTACATCTTGGTATTTCCTGGGTGAATCGAACATGGTGAATCATGGGCCTCTTGCAAGATCAACTTCCTGATCTCCGGATCATTGGGCACATAAATGCGGTCCTCAAACCATAAGGTATCGTGCTCATCCTCACGAAATCCCTTGGCTTTTCCTTTACTCATCCTTTCCTTTATGTCGGCAATTTCCTTGTCTGTCTTTTGAGCTTCTCTGATCTTATCCATCAAAGTAGACTGAATCTCCAATGCTGCTACATAGCCTCTCAGAACTATTTCCAAACATAGTTCACGAAGATCTTCTGCTAACTCCTTGGGTAACTCTCCGGCCATGAGTGTGTTGACATGGCTCTTGCGGCTCAACGCATCGGCTACTACGTTAGCCTTCCCTGGGTGATAATGCAATCTCATATCATAATCCTTAATGAGCTCCAACCATCTCCTTTGCCTGAGATTCAACTCCTTCTGCGTGAAAATGTACTTCAAACTCTTGTGATCTGTGTACACCTCACAATGGTTTCCGATGAGAAAATGTCTCCACGTCTTCAACGCATGTACTACGGCTGCTAACTCCAAATCATGTGTAGCATAATTCAACTCATGGGGTTTAAGCTATCGTGAGGCATATGAAACAACTATTCCCTCCCGCATTAGCACTGCTCCAAGTCCTCGGTGAGAAGCGTCACAATATACTTCATAATCCTTGCGTTGATCTGGCAAAATCAACACTGGCGCTGTAACCAAACATTTCTTCAACTCCTGGAAACTAGCCTCACATTCCTCAGTCCAATTGAATTTGATGTCCTTCTTCAACAACTCCGTCATAGGCTTTGCAATCTTCGAGAAATTCTCGATGAATCTCCGGAAATATCCTGCGAGTCCCAAAAAACTCCGGATTTCTCCAACTGTCGTGGGTGACTCCCAATTTGTCACAGTGTTAACCTTGGTGGGATATACTGCTATTCCTTCTCTGGATATAACATGTCCAAGGAATCCAACTTCCTTCAACCAAAACTCGCACTTGCTGAACTTGGCATATAACTGATGTTCTCTGAGCTTTCCAAGTACCAAACGCAAATGCTCCTTATGCTCTTCTTCATTCTTCGAATAGACCAGAATATCATCAATGAATACTACGACGAACTTATCCAAAAAACTCCATAAACACTTTGTTCATCATGTTCATGAAATAGGCGGGTGCGTTAGTCAGGCCAAATGACATAACGGTGTACTCATATAGCCCATACCTTGTGGTAAAAGCTATCTTGGGTATATCCTGCTCTCGAATCTTCAACTGGTGGTATCCTGATCGCAAATCAATCTTGGAAAATACTTTAGCTCCTTGTAGTCGGTCAAACAGATCATTGATCATCGGCAGTGGGTACTTGTTCTTAATTGTTACTTCATTCAATCCATGATAATCAACAACCATCCTCAACGATCTATCTTCCTTCTCCACTAGAAGTACGGGTGATCCCCAAGGTGACGAACTTGGGCGAATATATCCTTTATCCAGTAACTCCTTAATCTGCTTCTTAATTTCTTCCAAATCCTTAGCGGGCATCCTGTACGGTCTCTTAGATATTGGCCCAGTGCTTGGCAAAAGCTCAATCAAAAACTCAATGTCTCTATCCGGTGGCATGCCTGGCAACTCCTCTGGAAATACGTCAGGGAAATCCTTCACCACTGGCACTTCCTCCTGTACAACTCCTGATAAGGAATTCACTTGAGTCCTCTTCGCCACATGCCGGGATACATACTTAATCCTTCTTCCTTCTGGGGTAGTAAGCAAAATCATCTTACTGGCGCAATCGATGTTTCCTCCATACATCGATAGCCAATCCATTCCCAAAATCACATCCAAACCTTGCGACTCCAAAACTATTAGGTCTGAGGGGAAAACATGCCTACCTATGGTCAATGTGCATCTGAAAACATCCTTGGCTTGCCATATACTCTGCTCCTGGCGAGGTTACTAACATAGGTGTTCTAAGAACTTTGGTGGGCAACTTAAACTTATCCACAAATCCCCTTGATATGTATGAATGTGATGCACCAGTATAAAAAAGAACGATTGCAGTAAATGACTTAACCAAAAACTTACCTATTACTGCATCAGGCTGTGCTTCAACCTCCTCCACATTAACGTGGTTCACCTGTCCTCTGTTGAAAGGGTTCGGCTTCTTCCCCGAGCTTCCATTGCCATTCCCATTCTTAGCTTCCGGACATTCAGTTGCATAATTTCCAGTCTTCTGGCACTTGAAACAAGTAACGTGGCTTAGATCCCTCTTGGCTGGGGTTGATGGGTTGGTACGGTTCTGTCCGTTGCTTCCTCCGTTCCCATTGCCATTCTTGGGGCCACTATGATTGTGCGAGCTCCCTCCATTGTGATTGTGACCTCCATGGTTATGCTGAAGGTGTCCTCCCGAGTTCGGGGTAAAACGAGGCTTCTGGTGAACTCATGTATTGTACTTTCCTTGTCCATACTTCCTCTTACGGCTCTCAATCTGCTGATGCTTCCCTTCAATCATGAGAGCTCTATCTACCAACTCCTGGTAGTTGTTAAAAGTTGCCACCATCAACTGCATGCTCAGCTCATCATTCAGTCCTTCCAGAAACTTCTCCTGCTTAGCTGCATCCATAGCAACGTCATCTGGGGCATAACGTGCTAACTTACTGAAATCCTCCACGTACTGGCCAATGGTACGTCCTCCTTGGCGTAAGTTGCGAAACTCACGCTTCTTCATGGCCATAGCTCCTGCTGAAACGTGGGCAGTACGGAAATCTTGCTGAAACTGGTCCCATGTGACGGTGTCAATGGGGTGAGTGGCTGTGTAATTCTCCCACTATGATGCTGCGGGTCCATCAAGCTGATGTGCGGCAAAACACACTCTCTCCGCATCAGTGCATCCTGCAGTGGTCAGCTCCCTTCCAACCTTGCGGAGCCAATCATCTGCCACAATCGGCTCGATGCTACTGGAGAACACCGGCGGATTCAGCCTAAAAAAACGGGCTAAGTGATCAACAGGTGGTGGTGGTGGGTTGTTGTTGTTGTTGTTGTTGTTGTTGTTGCCTTGGTTCTGAACTAGCGCTTGCATCAGGGCATTCTGCTGCTGAATCAACTGAGTGATCTCCGGTGGGAAAACAAATCCGGTGTCGCGTCTCGGAGGCATCTGATGGGTTTGGAAAAGATGAGAAAATAGGATAGAATGAGGTCTAGAGGGAAAACACTACCCATATGCACATGAGACAATCACAATCATATCACTCCAATCAATTCAAACAAGGTATACAATCGATCTAACTATTGTTACAAAGTGCTTGGACTATACTATATACATGGTGGAATACTACTACTAATTTTGGTGGCCTACTAGAAAAATTGCTCAGTCGAAGACTCCATGATATCTGCTCCGGCTTCATCCTCCCAATCATCATCACTGGGGTCCGAGTCAGTGTCGTTGATGATGATGTAGTTCTCTGGGCAAGTAGAATCGTCATCATCTCCTCCTGGTGCTGATCATCTCCCATTGCTCGTCTCGGCGCCCACAAATCTGATAGATAGTATCCTTGAGATCATTGTGGTACACTTGTCCAATGCGTCCCATGGTGATGTGGGCTGCCATGCTCTTTCCTAGACTCCAGGTTGGTGCATCAAAGGAAAACTCTATGGGCTCAGTGGCTGGCATGAACGTCCTTCCTGGAACTTGAACTTGAATCATACAGCGCTCCTCTTCTGGTAGTGTGGCATTGTAGGTTCCGGTGAAGCTTGGTATTCCGATGTTCAGGTACTTAGTGACTTCCTTCAAGTGTCGTCCAAAAGGTGTATCCTCATCCGGTTGCGCGAACTTGTTCCTTGCATCCGCCATCCTAAAAGAGTGGAAGAGAAGGAGAGGAGTTAGAAATGAGAAGAGAGTAGTGATCTAGGGCTTTAGCTTAGTGGTCGTGTCCTACAGTCAGCGTGTGCTCTGATACCATCTTTGTAGTGACCAGACCTCAAACAGTCTAGTCTTTGTGCATCAGTGTCATCCCTGGATCGGTAATGCTGACACGCACAGTACTTGAAGGATTTATAACAGAGTAGCAATCACACACTTATTACATCAAATATCTCAAAAGAGAACTTAATACAATAAATACGGCTTAAGGCCATCTAAAAAACGATAACAGCGGAAGGCTTGGAAGATAAAGTGAGTCCATCAACTCCAATGGCATCACTGAGTATAAGACCACGACCTATGGCACCTTACTCGTTGTCTGAAAAGTCTGCAACATGACACGTTGTAGCCCGAAAACGGGTCAGCACATGGAATATGCTGGCAATGTAACACATAGAGAGTAATGAACAGAATAATGCTATCACTACATGCATATTTGGCTGGTGGAAAGCTCTATGGTTACAGTTTTGCGAAAAGCCAATTTTTTTCCTACCACAAAGGAATAAATTTTATTTAACTATCATGGTGGTTGTTAAACATTGAGAAGGTACCTCCAACTCAATCCCAATTAAGAACGTGATTAACCCAATCAAATTAAATTAAGTAACATGATGATGAGATTCACATGATAATCCAAGAACTAGATACTCAAGATGTCCATAACCGGGGACACGGCTAACCATGATTAGTTTGTACACTCTGCAGAGGTTTGCGCACTTTTCCCCACAAGACTCGATCGCCTCCGCTTGATTTCTCGCACTACATGGTGTTTGAGAAATGGATGACCGAGACACAGTCTTTCAGAAACAATACTCTTTACTCCGGGTGGACAGTTACACCTACTTTCCCCTACATCTGCTAGCCCACCTCTTCAAGAGGTCATGCAACCTACTCAACTATGCTAGAGCCCATAATAGCTTGTGGCTGCACAAGGAAGTTTCTAGCATGAATAATCTCATGATCCCTTTGAGTCTGGGTGGCGGTCCATAGGATGATCACACGGGTACTCCGGGATATCCAAAAATACAGGCAACACTGGGTTCTCCAGGTGCCTCAATCCACCCAGATGTAAATTAAAGTAGCCACCTTAAGTTGAACCATTAATTAACAATCTCACATCGGTCATGGAAAAATCTCAAACCCAATCCATGTTTACGAGCATAGCATAGCAATATAAGCAAACGTAGAAGTAACTCCCAATGGTTTGATATAAACAGGGCAATAGGTACTACCTCAACTACTTCCCAAAACCCACATTTTAATCAGATCCTAAACATGCAATAGTTTGAGGATTGATCTAATGCAATAAAACTGGGTGGTAAAGAGGTATGATCAAAGTGTTACTTGCCTTGCTGATGATCCGTGAAACCTAGAGACTCGTAGTAGCACGCTTCGCACTCCGGGTACTCTATCGCAAACAAACAATACATACATAAGCAATCAAGCAAGGGTGCACAGATAAAACTCAAAATAAGAGACTTAAGAAAAAAGTTCAACTTAAGGACTCCGGTTTGCTAAAAGAATCAAATCAAACGAAGCAACGAAACTCAAACGGCGAACGAAACAAGCTTCGTTTACTAATCTGGACCTAAGTGAAATTTTACAGTACCAAAATCTTGTTCAAGTTGGTTAAACAGAAAGAGGGTTTCGAGACGAAACTCTAGGCGCTTGAATCGCCTGATTCCGATAAACGAGCGAAAAGTTATACTAAAACGAAAAACAGATCGGAAATCGCGATCGAAAATAATCGCGAAAAATCCGAGAAAAAGAAAAACTGACGAGCAGGCTAACGAACGAACGTTCGTTGTCTGTAACTATCGGGCGAAAACCGTTCGTTAAAACGAATGTACGAACGAACGTCCGCAAAATAAATAAACCAGAAAAAAAAACTAAACCGATCTATATATATATAAAACAACCGCGGGTTTTATAAAAAAACCGATCGGTTTTCCGGGAAAGACCGGCGGCGGCGGCTACCTCGGGTCCGGCGGGATTCCGGTGAGGCGCGGGACGGCGGCGGCTCTGGCGGCGGGCTCCAACGGGGTTGGCGTCGGGCGACGGGGCGGCGGTGAGGGCGGGCGGCGGCTCCCTGCGGCGGCGGCGGAATGGCGACAGCGGCGGCGTTCGGCGGCGGCGTTCGGTGGCGGGGCGGCTCGGCTCGGGGTGGGGAAGAGGTGGCGGTGGGCGGGGTACTTAAAGGGGCCGGGGGGCGTCCGACTTGGGGGAGGGGGCACCCCCGGGCGGCGGCAGCGGCGCTGACCCGGACTCCGGCGGGAGTCCGGCTCGGCCACGCTCGGGCGAGGCAGCGCGGGCAGATGGGCCGGCTGGGCCTTCGGCCCAGTTCGGTCCGCGGGCGAAAAAAATATTAAAAAAAAACCAATTTCGCCGAAACTTAAATAAATCCTAGAAAAATAAATAAAAATCTAAAGATGCCAAAACAAATTTTCTCCATCTAAATAAAATATTTAGAACAAGATGGACATTTATTTGGGCCTAAAATGCAATTTTGAAAAACGCATATTTTTTCCTAGTTCAAATAAAATCCAAATAAAATAAAATATTTGTTTTTAATATTTTTCCTCCAATATTTCATTATTTTTGGAGAAGTCATATTATCCCCTCTCATATAATTGATATGAAATATTTTCAGAGAGAAAAATAATTAAAACAAATGATCCTATTTTCAAAATTTGAGAAAACCCAAATATGAAAATAATGAAATCCCCAACTCTCTCCGTGGGTCCTTGAGTTGCATAGAATTTCTAGGATCGCAAAACAAAATGCAATAAAATATGTTATGCAACAATGATCTATGTATAACATTCCAAATTGAAAATTTGGGATGTTACAATAGTCTCTCCTTCAATCCTTTTTTTAACGGTGTTTTCTTTTAGTGGGCCCATAACCCACAGGTCTTTCCCAGGATCTTACCTGACTCTTCTAATTTCCCGGAGCTATTCTCAAATCCTTTTCGAAGTTTGATGTAAGTATGAATTTCATCAGTCAGATGCTTCTCCAAGATCGCTTTCAAATTCTTTCATGATCGGGTCAACCTTTTCCTCTTTTCATTCTCCCGGAGTATCTCATCAATTTTGGTGTTGTTTCTCGTCGTCATTCTCAAGATTTGAAGACCGAGTAGAGTTTCTCTTAAATCTTGCCCGTTCTCCCAGAGATTCGCGGTGCTAGCTTGATGCTATCCTCTCAATTTGTTTCCAATCGTGCGATTCTTTCTTAACCATCCGGAGTACTTCAGGAGTTGTTCTTCCGTTTCGATTATCCGGAGGCCTCCAATTCAGAAGATTCCCTCGCTCCAAGCTTTCAGCTTCGTCCGTTCCCATATTTGGACCGATGTTTCGTTCAAGCATTCCTTAATCAGGTTGCAATCTCTTCGTTCTCTTGCATCTTGATCCACTCAAGTATCTTCGTTCGTTTTCTAATTCTTTCCGGTGGTTCATTCTCTTTTTTGTCATTCGTTTCAATTCTCACGGTGGTTTGTTCAACATTCCTATTCCTTTGTTATCATATCAATTCATTAGTTCTTTCCAGTCCTACCGGTGGTCTCTTGAAGTTTTTTTCCCAAGTATTGCGCTATATCTCCCCTTAATTTTTTCCCAATGTGAATAAGTTGTATGCAATCCATTGCTTCTCATCAATTTAATTGATGAAGGATAAGCATAACATAATTCTTATTCTCATTTCATCATGGTCAAGTTGATTAATTCTTTTCTTCGGAGATTGTCGTGATGAGTGATTTCTCGGTTCTAAGTTGTTCGTCTTTTCTTTTCCGGAGTTCCAAGGTTCTCGCCGGTTTCGTTGCAAACCTCCATCCAAATCATCGCAAGGCTTTACCCTTATTCTTTTCACACCTCAATTCTGTCTCATCATCCTTTTGTTACAGGAGTTCTTCACGGTGGCTCGTCATGATTTAATTCATTCTTCAAGTGTTCATCAAGATTCTTGTTCAAGGATTTCCAGTATCTTTTCTTCTTGCGTCTTGAGGTGCAATTAATTCTTCGTATTCTTTTGAAGTGGAGTTTTGCATTTCTTCGTTCCTCTCAGCTATTCAATCTTTTCCGCTTGTGGTTGGTTATCACCTCATAATTTTGAGATGTTATCCATAAGTCCACAACAAGCTTATTCTTTTCGTTGTTGATTTTCTCAACAACTTCGTTCAATCCTTCCCTCTAAGGTTGCTTTCAATTTCATTCATGGTAGAAGTTGTCATCTTCTTCCCCGTTCTTCTCATTCCACTCGTTCAAGTCTTTCGGAGGTTTTGTGTTGTTCCTCAAGTCAAGTATTGTTCCATTTCTCAAGTTCATGTTCTATTCTTTCCTTGTTCAGCCGGAATGCTGCAAAAATTCCTTCGTTATTATTCTTTTTCTATCTTGTCCTAACCGGAGTGGTTTCAAATTCAGTCTTATTCCTTGAGTTTTTGCTTCTTGTCTCATTCAACATTCCTCTTTCCTACTCGAGTGTTCTTGACTTTGTTCATCCTCACTGTTTTGTTCTTATTTCACCTTATCCCTTTTTCCTTCCGTCTCGGTCCTAAGATCTCGGGACGAGATCTCTTGTTAGTGGAGGAGTGTTGTAACGCCCCGGATCCGATGCGCCAGGTGTCTTCTAGTTATTCGTCATTGTTGCCATGTCATTTGCTTGTGTGTTGCATTTTGCCATGTCATCATCTGCATGTTTTTCAAAACTTGCATCCGGCCTTTTTCCACGTTGTCCGTTTCGCGATCTGACACACTCGCACGCGCCCATCGACCCTATCAGACCTTGTTTCGTGAGCGGGAGAAAAACGTTCTTGGAATGGGCCGAGATTTGTTGAGTGGCCTTGGTATAGCACCGGTAGACCGCCCATCAAATTTTGTTCCATTTGGAGGTCGTTTGATGCCCCAACGGTTAACCGCGTAGCCCGAAACGCCTCTCTCTTTGCAGCCCAGCACCCCTCCACCACAGCCCAATAGCCCATCCAAACCCCCTCCATGCTCTCTGTCGTTCGATCACGATCGTGTGGGCGAAAACCGCACCTCATTTGGACTCTCCTAGCTCCCTCTGCCTATTTAAACACCCCCTCCCCCGAATTTTTGGATCAAATCCTACCCTAACCCTAGCTTCTTCCTCCTCCCGCAGCCGGACTTGTCCGCCCGCGCCGGACGTGTCCGCCGGCCACGTCGCCCGGCCAATCCTGTGGCGCCACGTCATCTCCGCCGCCTCCCGCGCCAATCCCCGCCGGCCACGTCGTGCCCTGGCCTCCCCCCGCAGCCGCCGGCCCGCGGAGCCCGTTGTGGGCCCGCGCACGCCCGATCCGCCGCCGCTGCGGCCCGCGCACGCCCGCGCGAGCCCGAGCTCCTGCGCCGTGTTTCCTCCGCCGCGGAGCCCGTCCGCCGTCGCCCCAGCTCCCCCGCCGCCATGCGCCCCTTCGCTCCGGTCGCCGCCTCGCCCAGAGTCCGCCGCCTCCGCCCCAGGTCGCGTCCCCGTCGCCCTCTTCCTCTCCCTCTCTCCTTCCCCCGCCTCACCCTCTCTCTCCCCACGCAGGAGCTCACCGAGCCGCCCCGAGCTCCGCCCCGCAGCCATCCCGCGGCACCGGCCCCGCCTCCGGCTAGATCCGGCAAGGAGCCGCCGGATCCGCCCCGTCCCGGTCCCGCCGGCGACCTCGCCGCCCGGACCCGCGCCTGCCCGGACACGATCCGGCCCGATCCACTCCGTTGACCACTGTTCACCCGAGGTTGTTTTCATCACCAAGTCCCGAAATTCTATCATTATGTGCCTATGTTCATCATGCCATATCTACCTGCATGTTCCTCCGTTTTGCGTGTATGATATGTACAAATGTTCATCATGAGATGCTATTAATTTTTTTCCATTGTGCCATGCTTGTTTGAGTTCATCTTGGTGCCTAAATCATTGTTGCAAGAGTGCTATATGATGTTAACCGCTGTCTGTTATCAGAACTTGGTGATTTGTCTTTTTCATTGCATTTTGCGTGTGCATCCTATGAGCATGATCTCTACATGAGTTTTGAACTACATCATGCCATCTTTACAGAGTTGCTTGTCTTGTATTTTTGCGATCTATGTGGTGACTAGCACAAGCATGCAAACTAGCCTCCGTGATGTTGCTGATTTCCGTGACTTGGTCATTTCTGCTAAGTCTGTAGTTGTAACATTGTGATGTCATGTAAGCCTGTTGTCACCATGAGTTCTATGCATAATCTGGAGATGTTCACTAAGGGTTTTTTGTTATACATATTATGATGTATCCATCCATGCCCTTGTTTGCATTTATAGCCTGTTGTAGCTTGTTGCAAACTTGCTCTCAAATTGCTAAATAATGTTGCTGTCAGCCTGTTAACATGAAGTTCAGTTTTGCCATGCCTTTGTTTGCTATGATATGTTCCTGTAGTGTCGTGGAATAATCACGGCAGATGCCCTTGTGAAAGGAATTAATCGTGGAGCCATCGCAACTAGGAAGCTTAAAGGGGTTAAAACGGGACAAAGGACACGAGGGTTATAGTGGTTCGGCCCCTTACGGTGAAGGTAAAAGCCTACTCCAGTTGAGGTGGAATTACTAGGGTTTCGATGACCAGGGAGCGAATCCGCTATGCCTGACTACCGATTTGATGTTACTTGTCCTGAACTGCCGCTGGGTCGTCCCTTTATATAGAGAGGTTAACGCCCAGCGGCTCTCAGAGTCCCGGCCGGCTCATAAACAGTGTCCGGCTCGGACTCTTAACTATTCTTGCCTTATAATACAAGTCATGCCATGACGGCGGTTTATCACTACGGGCCTCAAGTCACCTATGGACCTTAGGCCCTTACTAAACCGCCATCTTCAACCTGTCCTTGGGCTTCTGAATGATGAGTCGTCGCAACATAACCCGGCCCATCCTGGGCGGGTTACACCAGTAGCTATATCCCCAACATTAGGCCCCAGATTGATTTGAACCGGTTCATCTCAATCTTCAATACCTTAAGGAAAAATCTTCTGACTTCTGTTTGCGCCAAGGTTATAACCCGCCATGACGTCATCTCCTGGACTCTTGGTAACCCGCCGTGACGTCATCCGCCATTAACGCACGTTATGCCCAACGTATCTCAGCGGATCCTTGTCTTAATAACCGTCCCGAAAACTGAGGCGCCTCTGTAGCTGGATAATCATGCTTTCAGCCTCCTCGTTTCTCGCGCCCAGTTATCAGCCTTCCCTTATAAATAGGCCCGACCGGGTCCTTTCTCATTCTTCCCTTTCCATCGTCTTCCTCCTCTCGACGCCTCAGAACCCGAGCTCCGCCGCCGCCGCCGCGCATCTCGTCTTCCTCGGCCTCGGCCGCTGCATCAACCTGAGCTAGTCCAGAGAACGGCGGCGACTCTCCGCAGTGAATCTGCAACTGTAAATCTTCCTCTTCTCGAACGTCAGATCCGCATTAGGGTTCCGCGTTTCTTCCGTGTTCTTCGTACTTCATCTCGGTTTCTTCATAGTTCCTCCACCGCGGTCTCTTTTGATCCGAAAAGCAGTACAGAACTCCTGCGGTAGTTGTTTCGCGTCCTTTTTCAATACTAGCAGATCCCTTTCACTTGCAAAAAGACCTCATTGGAGCTTATGAACTCATCTGTACCAGTTTTCAGTTCTAGAAAATTTTCTTTTCTGCACGACCGTTTGATCCAAAATAATAGCTCCAGTCTGTGAAACTTGTTTGTGCAACACTTAGGCAAAAACTGCATCTGTTAGCCATGACGGCTCTTATCGCCGGTTTATAAAGGCAATGCTCAATGAATAGTCCGGGTTACTCATAGTGGATCTGAATAACTTAATTGTTTATGATGCCCATGGCGGTTTAAACAATCTGACACAATTAGCCATATATCATTAGGCCCCTTCGTAAGCCGCCACCTTGAATATGAATTGAAATATTTTCTCCGGCTTAAAGTTGAACAGGAAACTTTATTTTGTCATAGGCTTCCATCCTTCACAATGCCGCCCAAGGCCCCCAAAGCACCCATCACATGCAACTGGGTTAGATCCAACGTCACTGATAGCATCTTAGCTGATTTCGTGAAAACGGGTTACCTGCCAAAGAAAGAGGTCATGTCCTATCGTGCTCCTGGCCCATCAGAAGAGAGGCCTCAACCCAAGGATGGGGAAGTTGTCATATTTACTGATCACATGAACCGGGGCTTTGCTCCTCCCGGCTCAAAATTCTTCAGAGATGTCCTGCACTTTTTCGACCTGCGACCTCAAGACATCGGACCCAATTCCGTGTCAAAAATCTGCAACTTCCAAGTGTTCTGTGAGGTGTACCTTGGAGAAGAACCCATCTTGCTACTCTTTAGAGAGTTATTCTATCTGAACCGCCAAAACGAATGTGCTCATGGGCCCAGCTTGGAGCTTGGCGGAATCTCAATTCAGCGACGTAGAGACTGTCTCTTCCCTTCTGCCGAGCCGCTGAGTCACCCGAAAGATTGGAACCAAACATGGTTCTACTGCCAAGACACTTCTCCGGCTAACGAGAACCCTCTGCCCGGCTTCCGCGCCCTACGTCTGGAGTCAAATCACCCCTTACCAGATAAATTATCTGCGGCTGAACGTCAAACACTTACCCCCACCATAAACAAGATCAAAGCTCTTCTGGGGAACGGCCTAAACGACATTGATTTGGTCCGGATTTGGATTGCCTAGCGGGTGATTCGTTTAAGCCGCCGCCCCGGCTTGATGTGCGATTACACGGGCCAGAAGGATGATCCTCTTCGGCACAGTCCTGACTACTTACCTGAAGACGTCATTGATGATATGACCAAGTCTCTTCTGAACGAGAGCCTGGCAAATTGCGGGAGAATAGGCTTAAGTCCTTTCTGCAAGGCTAACCCGACTCCAGCGGTAAACCATTGACCTGAACACCTCACCTTCCATTCTAACAATTTCGTCTTAATTCAAAAACCTTTGTTGTATTTTACAGGCAAATGATAAATTTTGGAAAGTCAAATATGACCATGCTGCTGCAAAGAAAGCCAGAAAGGCCAAGAAAGCCGCCGCCCGTAAGAAGGGGAATAAACCTAGTGCCTCGGACCTGCTTCATCTGGATGATACCTCCGAGTCAGAGGTAGCTCTTGACTCTTTAGGCTCCTTTTTTAACCATCTTATTAACACAAATTATCAACAGGATGACACCGGAGCGAGTCATGAAGTGATTGAAGAGGTAACTATAATTTCCTCCGACTCCGAGCCTTTGCCGAGACAGAAAATCTGAAGGGTAACCCGGAAAGTAAGATTTCACATCCTTTAGCTTATCAAGATCCTCAATTTCTTTTGAAGCGACAGATTCATGAGAGTCGGAGGCAGACCCGGACCAGCAAAGATGCAGACTTCTCCTCCGTCTTAGCCGATGCATCAAGGGAGCGCCGGACTGAGGTTATCTTCGACTTATATTCTTTGCACCCTTTGGCGGGCTTCACTCGTCAACCACTCAATTCTTCTGACTCAAACTACCAGGAAACTTCACCTTCCTCCGGCGACTCAATGCAGTCCAGCATGCCGGCTTTCAAAACCGCTCCTGGGTAATGATGATCAGTTTATTTTGTGCTTATCTTACTCGTTTTTGTACTAACCCTTTGACTTTCAGTATACAAGTAAAGCCCAGCAAGAGGACAAAGAGAAGTAAGCCGGTCGAAGAACTAAGCTTGGCTGAGCCAGAACTCAGAACGGCTGCTCCTGATGCTTCTGCTCGTGAGCCGCCAGCTGTACCAGCTCCTGATGCTTCTGCTTATGAACCGCCGGCTGCACCAGCTCCTGATGCCGCCACTGTTCCATCTATTGAACAAGTTATGGAAGGTTCTGAGAACCCGGAGATCCCCAGCCCGACTCATCCAGATGATCCGGACGTTGAAATCACCCGGACTGAGTTTGTCGAACCGGGAAGACCTACCGTGCTGGCTAAGTGCTCTGCCAAGGAAGAACTTTTGGAACACCACAGGGCCAAGCTGGACATCACTGTTTATGCTCATCTAAGCATTGACGACATTGTCTCTAGCTCTGTGAATCAAGTGCACAACAGCCGGGATCTGGAAATTGATATGGTGAAACAAATACAACAAAAATCTGAGGTATGACTCTCTTGCTTACTCCATAGTTATCCTTACCATGTCAGCCCCCAAGTCTATTACTTATGATGAAATATGTTGTAGACTTAACGCCAGTTTAGTAATCACGTGTGTTAACCAAGTATTTGAACAACTATGCATTAGCCCCCAAGTGCCGAGTATCTTTGCCTGCAAAGTGCTTGGGACTTATTTCCATGAACCGCCATTGTAAATAGAGCTCTTTAACATACATTAGCCCCCAAGTGCAAGAATCTTTGCTTGCAAAGTGCTTGGGACTTAATGTTGCATTATGATAACCCTAACGGTAAACCGGAATTTATGCAGGCCGCCATTAAGCAATTTGAATCGGAGATCTCCGATTTAAAGAACTGCCTGAAAACTCAAGAAAATGAAACCCAAAAGGCCAACTCCAAGTTTGAATTCAGTGTATCTGTACAAGAGAAACTGAAGAAGAAGAAGAAGTTTGAAGCAGAGAGAAAAGCCTGGGCGGATGAAAAGACTGCTTTGCTCAGCCGGGCCGAACAAGCGGAGGCCACTCTTGCTGAAACAACCGCCGAGCTATCCGGCTTAAAACGCCATGTATCTCAGATGGTCTCCGCAATCTTTGGTAAGTTACTCTGTAAGTGTTAGCTAGTTTACATCTTTTCCAATAAGCTTACCTGACTTTGTAATGCAGGCCCCCAGAGTTCCAATCTCAATCAAAACATGCTGACAAAGCTGAAGGCTGTTTATACCCTGGTGGAACAACTCTACACCGGGTCACAACGTGCTTTAGCCGTCGTGGCTCTGTCAAATGAAGTTCCCACTCATCTGGCGGATGTGTTAAGGTGGCTTGCCGTGCTACCTCAACGCTTCCAAGAATTGAGACGAGCTTCTGCGAGAGCCGGAGCCATAGCCGCTCTGAGCCGGGCCAAGGCGTTTCTACCGGAGCTAGACCCGGCCGACATCGCCCTTGGGTATCCCAGTTTGAAGGAGGACGGCACCCCATTTGACCAGAAGGAGTTCGCCGCTTGCGTGAAGAGCATACGCCCTGTGGCCACTCTGATTGGTAATGACACAGATCTTACCAAATATCAACTGGGCTATGACGCGGAGAATCGGAGGATCACAACACCACGTTATGAAGCAATCAGCCTGATTCCTCCAACTCGTAAGCATACCTTCGCCCCTGAAGTTGGCCCGGCCGGGTTAATTGATGATGAAGCTCAATTTGAAGCCTTGAGTGGCATTGACTGGAAATCATCAACCTTCCAGGACATGGAAACAGCCGGAGGAGCGGAGAGGGATGACCCGGAAGCCTCAGGCCCAACACACCTTTAACCCTTCAAGCGGCTCATGCTTACGTCTTGATGAAACAATGCTTCATTATTCGGACTCGGGGAGTTATGTACTAGAGTAGGAAAACACTTGATTTTGTCGTGCCATCGCGCACGTGTGTGGCTCTCAACACTGTTTAAGCTGCCCTCTTATATTCTGCCGGGTTATGCTTGATCCTCTGCTTTCCTTATGTTTAAAGAGCTGTCCTTAATTGTCCTGCATAGAAAACAAATCACAAGTCCCCTGGCGGCTTACCGCATGGAGGGTCATATATATAACCCGGAGTATGCATCAAAAAATCATAATAAATCAGTTCTTCAATTATATCTTTGAGACAACCATAACAGCATATCTATGATTTTCCAAGTACACTTCCGGTTTATATAACCCGAATAATGAGGGTGAAAACCCAACTCTGTAATATGATGCTTATTATGTGCGATCAACTTTATTGATCAAAGTTAAGCCGGTGGAACAAAAACCACCCGTGAGTACCTTAAATATGACCAAAAGAACTTGTTTGCAAAAAAGACTTCAAAAATTTGGAGGCCTCTGATTCGAATACGACCAGAGAACCGTCCCAAAGGGGTTAAGCTAAGATTCGAATACGATCATATAGCCCCCAGTGGCTTTGGCGTTGCCGATCAAGAGGGTACCGACAGCTATGTTCTATTTGGTTCGAATACGACCTATGTTTGAACAGGAAGCCCCCAAATGACCTTGAGAGTTGTTTAGCGACGCTGATTCGAATACGATCCACGTCGGTTCCCAAAGGGGGTTGAGCTATGATTCAAATATGATCAAGAAACTCCCCAGTCAGCTCGGCAGTGTGCCAATCAAAAGGGTATCGACAGCTATGTTATCTTTGGTTCGACTATGACCTATGTTTGAACAGGAAGCCCCCTAGTGATCATAATTTTTAGCGGCTAGATTCGAATACGATCGTAAGCCGGATTAGCCCCCAAGTGACCATGTAAGATCATAATAGAAATAGCAATGACATATTTACCTTTGAGGGGCAAAAAGGACAGAGGTCCTGCTTTATTATTTATCATAATATATACATTGTCGGAAGTATGTACATTATGAGAGCCGGTGGCTCAAGTGTAATAAGGCCGAAGCTGAGCTATATTCCACGGCCGGCGGGTCTCCTCCTCCGACTTACGTGAATCTTTGTGCTCCCGAACATCGATGAGGTAGTATGACCCGTTGTGCAAGTTCTTGCTGACCACAAAGGTCCCTTCCCAAGGTGGGGATAACTTGTGTGCATCTGTTTGATCTTGGATGAGCCGGAGCACCAAGTCACCTTCCTGAAAGGTTCTGGACTTAACCCGGCGGCTGTGATAGCGGCGCAGGTCTTGTTGGTAAATCGTCGAGCGAGCTGCTGCTATATCACGCTGTTCATCCAACAAGTCAAGAGCATCCTGACGCGCTTGTTCATTGTCCGTCTCAACATAAGCCGCCACACGAGGCGAGTCATGACGGATGTCGCTAGGGAGAACCGCCTCGGCTCCGTAAACCATGAAGAAAGGCGTATAACCCGTAGATCTATTAGGAGTAGTATTGATGCTCCATATCACAGAGGGTAACTCCTCCACCCAACAACCCGGCGTCCGCTGCAAAGGGACCAAAAGCCGGGGCTTGATGCCTTTCAAGATTTCCTGATTGGCTCTCTCAGCTTGACCATTGGATTGGGGGTGAGCCACTGATGACACATCAAGTCGAATATGCTCTCGTTGACAAAATTCTTCCATGGCGCCTTTAGACAGATTGGTACCATTGTCAGTTATAATGTTGTGTGGAAAACCAAAGCGAAATATCACCTTTTTCATTAACTGAACCGTCGTGGCCGCATCACACTTACTAACTGGCTCTGCCTCAACCCACTTTGTGAACTTGTCAACCGCCACCAAGAGGTGGGTCTTCTTATCCTTGGACCTTTTGAAAGGTCCAACCATATCAAGCCCCAAGACTGCAAACGGCCAAGTGATTGGAATCATCCTCAACTCTTGAGCCGGCACGTGAGCACGTCTTGAGAACTTCTGACAACCGTCACATTTACTGACTAAGTCCTCTGCATCAGCATGAGCCGTCGGCCAATAAAAACCGTGACGAAAAGCTTTGGCCACAAGGGATTTTGAGCCGGCATGATGGCCACAATCCCCCTCGTGAATCTCTCGTAAAATTTCTTGCCCTTCCTCAGGGGAAACACAACGCTGAAAAGCCCCAGTGACACTGCGATGATGCAACTCGCCATTGGCAATTATCATTGACTTAGACCATCGGGTTATTTGTCTGGCCAAAAATTCATCCGCAGGCAATTCTCCCCGGGTCATGTAAGCCAAGTATGGCACTGTCCAATCTGGGATAATATAAAGAGCCGCCACCAACTGCGCTTCAGGGTCTGGAACAGCCAAGTCTTCCTCTGTAGGTAACTTGACAGAAGGGTTATGCAGAATATCCAAGAAAATATTAGGCGGCACCGACTTTCGCTGAGAGCCCAGCCGGCTTAAGGCATCAGCCGCCTCGTTCTTTCTGCGGTCAATGTGCTCTACTTGGTAACCCTGAAAAAGTCCGGCAATGGCATCAACTTCACGGCGATAAGCCGCCATGAGGGGGTCCTTGGAATCCCACTTGCCTGATACTTGTCGGGCCACCAAATCTGAGTCGCCAAAGCACCTAACCCAGCTTAAGCTCATCTCCTTGGCCATCCGAAGACCATGGAGCAAGGCCTCGTACTCAGGTGCATTGTTAGTACAGGGAAACATCAACATAGTCCATAACAAAATTTGTCACCTCGAGGGGAAGCTAACACGACTCCAGCCCCCGAGCCCTCCAATTGCCTGGACCCGTCGAAGTGAATAGTCCAGTATGTATTATGCGGTTTCTCTTCAGGCATCTGCAGCTCTGTCCAATCGTTGATGAAATCTACCAATGCTTGTGATTTGATAGCCGTGCGTGGCACATACTTTAGACCATGAGGCCCAAGTTCAATGGCCCACTTAGCGACTCATCCTGTGGCTTCTCTGTTTTGGATGATATCTCCTAAAGGAGCAGAACTAACCACAGTGATAGGGTGGCCCTGGAAATATTGCTTAAGCTTCCGGCTTGCCATGAATACCCCATAAACAAGCTTCTGCCAATGTGGATACCATTGCTTGGACTCAATAAGTACTTCGCTGACGTAGTAAACCGGCCGCTGAACCGGATGCTCCTTACCCGCCTCCTTGCGCTCCACCACGATGGCCACACTGACGGCTCGTGTATTAGCGGCTACGTACAATAATAAGGGCTCCTTATCAACAGGAGCAGCAAGAACTAGCGGTTCAGCTAACTGTCTCTTCAAATCCTCAAAAGCGGTGTTGGCAACATCACTCCAGACAAAGTCATGTGTTTTCTTCATCATCTGATACAGCGGTATGGCCTTTTCACCCAACCGGCTTATAAATCGACTTAAAGCAGCGATCCGACCTACCAGACGCGTGACGTCATTTATACACGCCGGCTTAGCCAGAGAGGTGATTGCCTTGATCTTCTCCGGGTTAGCTTCAATGCCTCTATGAGAAACCAGAAAACCCAAGAGCTTGCCTGCAGGAACACCAAAGACACACTTGGCCGGGTTAAGCATCATCTTGTAGACCCAGAGATTACCAAAGGTCTCCCTCAGATCGTCTATCAAGGTCTCCTTCTCTCTGGATTTTACCACAATATCATCCACATAGGCATGAACGTTGCGCCCAATCTGATTATGAAGATAATTCTGTACGCACCGCTGGTAAGTCACCTGGGCGCTCTTGAGCCCAAACGGCATAGACACATAACAGAAGGCTCCAAAAGGGGTAATGAACGCCGTCTTCTCTTGGTCCTTAACTGCCATTTCGATCTGATGGTATCCAGAGGAAGCATCCAAAAAACTTAAGCGCTCACAACCCGCCGTAGCATCAATAATTTGATCAATACGGGGGAGAGCAAAAGGATCAGCCAGACAAGCCTTGTTTAAATCCGTATAATCCACACACATACGCCAGGTGCCGTTCTTCTTGAGCACGAGCACCGGGTTAGCTAGCCATTCTGGATGAAAGACTTCAACGATGAACCCGGCCGCCAAAAGCCGGGCTACCTCCTCACCAATGGCTTTCCGCCTCTCCTCCGGAGAAATTGCTTGATTGGCTTAAATTTTGGATCAATATTAAGAGTGTGCTCAGCGAGTTCTCTCGGTACACCCAGCATGTCGGAAGGTTTCCATGCAAAGATGTCTTGGTTCTCACGGATGAACTCGATGAGCGCGCTTTCCTATTTAGGATCCAGATTGGCACTGATGCTGAACTGCTTAGATGAGTCGCCTGGCACAAAGTCAATAAGCTTAGTCTCATCGGCCGACTTAAATTTCATTACCGGCTCATGCTCCGTGGTCGACTTTTTCAAAGACGTCATATCTGCCGGGTCAACATTATCCTTGTAAAACTTTAATTCCTCTGTCGCACAAACAGATTCAGCGTAAGCAGCGTCACCTTCCTCGCACTCCAAGGCTATCTTTTGGCTGCCATGAACCATAATGGTCCCATTGTGACCCGGCATCTTGAGCTGCAAATATACGTAACACGGCCGTGCCATGAACTTGGCGTAAGCCGGCCGCCCAAATAAAGCATGGTACGGGCTTCTTATTTTGACCACCTCAAAAGTCAGTTTTTCCGCCCTGTAGTTGTACTCATCTCCAAAGGCTACTTCCAGCTCGATCTTACCAACTGGATACGCCGACTTACCGAGCACCACACCATGGAAAACAGTATTGGACTGGCCGAGGTTTTTATCAGTTAATCACATACGACGGAAGGTCTCATAATATAGGATGTTGATGTTACTGCCTCCGTCCATGAGTACCTTAGTGAATTTATACCCACCAACTTGAGGAGCCACCACCAAGGCCAGGTGACCTGGATTATCAACCCGGGGAGGGTGATCTTCCCTACTCCATACAATTGGCTGCTCAGACCATCGCAAGTAACGTGGAACTGCCGGCTCAACAACGTTCGCAGCCCTCTTATGAAGCTTCTGGTCTCGCTTGCACAAACTGGTAGTAAACACATGATACTGTCCACTGTTGAGCTGCTTTGGATGGGTCCTAGAGCCATGCCTTGGGCAGGGCTCATTTAACAATTGCTCAAGCGTCGGGCTTGACCCGCCAGACCGTGGAGGCTGTCTCCCCTTACGTCGGTGATTGTTACCCTACGTGTTGGTGTTGGCCACAAACTCCATACCATCATCGGCCTTACGCTTATTACCTCCCTGACTCGCCGGGTTATGCTGAGGGCCCTTGCCGTTGCCATTCTTCTTTCCCTTCCCTGTCTTTTCCTCATCAGACGCGGGATCCTTGGTACTGTCAGAGTCGGCGTACTTGACCAGAGCTGCCATCAGCGTACCCATATCGTTGCAATCGCGCTTGAGCCGCCCAAGCTTCATCTTCAGGGGCGCAAAACGACAATTTTGCTCCAACATTAAGACCACAGAGCCGGCATCCATCTTATCAGACGAATGTATTATTTCTTTGACCCGGCGTACCCAATGGGTTGTAGACTCGCCCTCTTGCTGCTTGCAGTTAGTCAAATCCACAATTGACATAGATTGCCTACATGTATCTTTGAAGTTTTGGATGAACCGGGCTTTCAACTCTGCCCATGACCCGATGGAATTAGGTGGCAGTCCCTTCAACCAAGTGCGGGCAGTCCCATCCAACATCATGGTGAAGTATTTGGCCATTGCCGCTTCGCTGACCTCCAGCAACTCCATAGCCATCTCGTAGCTTTCAATCCATGCTCCAGGCTGTAAATCTTCCGTGTAATTAGGCACCTTCCTAGGTCCTTTGAAATCCTTGGGCAGACGTTCGTTACGGAGAGCCGGCACCAGACAAGGGACACCTCTGGTCCTTGTAGCTATGCCTGCCTCGATAGAAGTCGCCGGATAAACCGGGAGGGGTTGGTAAGCTGTCAGCTGAGCCGCCTGCTCCGCCTCTTGACGTGCTCTGTCTTGGTCTACCGCGTTAAAGGCTCCATTATACGCCGGGCCGTGGCCAGCTGGCAAGTCACGGCGCCGGACGTTGCTTGAGCCGGTCGCTGAAACCATGTGTCTGCTATAACTTGGGCTCCGGCTTGGCCGAGGGGTTGAATGAATCATGTCCCGGCTATATGAATATGCCTCCTGTTGTGCCAGAGCCGTCTGAAGAAGTTCTCTGACCCTGCGGGTTTCGACCGCCGTTGGAGAGTCACCCTCGACTGGGAGAGCCGCCAGTCGCGCCGCTGCAGCGATCATGTTTTCCAACGGATTAGAATAATGACCCGGTGGTATTGGCACGTATTGAGGTGGGGCAGTATTCACACGGGGAGGCCCCATCACTTGCGGCTGAACCGGCGTTCCAGCCCCGGGTGCCGTGATTTCTGGCGGGTTACTGGGCCCTGCACCGGGCGTGTTGAAGAGGTTTCAAGGATCATAAACCGGAGGGAGCCGAGATTGAGCCTTCTGATGCCTCCTTCTCATGATCTCATTGGATGCGTTCTGATCCATCGTGAGCCGGAAAGACTACGCCTGAATCAGTTGAGTCTAGGCGTCCAGAGCCGCTCGTTCTGCAGCCATCCTGATTCCTTCCGCTGCTAGATCTCCCTTGGCTCGTGCTATATCCAGCTTTAACTGCGCCACCTCCGCATCATGTTTAGCTTGATCCGCTGGGACGACCGTGGCGGTTAGCAGGGCAGCCATCTTATCCGTGAGATCCATCAGCACCTGAGCCGGCGAGTGCGCAGGGCCTCCTGCCCCAGCGGCGGAGTTTTGAACAGGTTACGTGCCGGCCATGAAGATTCCAACCCGGCTTGGCGGCTCAAAAGGGTCCGGAACGCTGTCGCCATCGGAACAACCCCCGAGCCTGCCGTCTTGAAGTTGATACAGCGAGTCCGTCTCACCTGTGGATGATTCATCATCAGAGCAGATGGCCGTCTCATCGCTAGATCTAGATCCTTCAGAGAGTCCTCCGTGGATGCATCCCACGAAAGCACGTTTCAAGGCGGGCAGAGTCCGGGCGGGTCTCGCACGCTGAGCCGTCTCGATGAGGATGAGCCGATGTCCGGCTCAGGGCCCGGCTCGCCGATCTTGCCAATGAAAACGTGGATTCCGACGAAGGGGACCCGGTACCCGTACTCGATTGAGCCGGCGTCGGGGCCCCAGCCTGCGTCGTTGATGTAGAGCTTGCCGCGACGACTCTTGGTCATCAGGCCCACAGCGTATCCCTTGAGCCCTTCGAAGCTGCCCTTCAAGAACTCAAATCCACCGTGCGCTGGCCCCACGGTGGGCGCCAACTATCGTGGAATAGTCACGGCAGATGCCCTTGTGAAAGGACTTAATCGTGGAGCCATCGCAACTAGGAAGCTTAAAGGGGTTAAAACGGGACAAAGGACGCGAGGGTTATACTGGTTCGGCCCCTTACGGTGAAGGTAAAAGCCTACTCCAGTTGAGGTGGAATTACTAGGGTTTCTATGACCAGGGAGCGAATCCGCTATGCCTGGCTACCGATTTGATATTACTTGTCCTGAACCGCCGCTGGGTCGTCCCTTTATATAGAGAGGTTAACGCCCAGCGGCTCTCAGAGTCCCGGCCGGCTCATAAACAGTGTCCGGCTCGGACTCTTAACTATTCTTGCCTTATAATACAAGTCATGCCATGACGGCGGTTTATCACAACGGGCCTCAAGTCACCTATGGGCCTTAGGCCCTTACTGAACCGCCATCTTCAACCTGTCCTTGGGCTTCTGAATGATGAGTCGTCGCAACGTAACCCGGCCCATCCTGGGCGGGTTACACCAGCAGCTATATCCCCGACATGTAGCATGTTGTTTGATAGCTCCAAACTTTGCAACCTGATGTTATTTCTGCCATGTCCAGTGATTTCTGCCAAGTCTATGAATCTGTTATTATTTGCAATATAGCCATGTCCTTTTGAGCATGTTCTAGTGATTTCTGGAGATAGCTCAGTGTTCATGTTTTGTAATGCTTTACCTGTACATCATGTCCGTGCCTTTTGCTCTCATGATAGGATGTTGTAGCATATTGTTTTGATGCGTGCTAAATGCCTAGTTGCTGTTTTGGACAGATTGTTGCTATATCTTGTTTGGAGTGTATGTGTTGCACCGTTGCTCCGTTTTGAGTGTGTTCTATATGAAACTTCCCTAGAATTGCATCTAGTTTCATATTATCTTGTTGCATCCTTGTTTTGAGGTGTCTACTTGATGTTTGAATGCATTTTGCATCAATGCCATCGTTAACTTGTTTTGCTCATATCTTCTAGGCCGTAGCTCCGAATTAAACGAACTTTATATGTAACTTGACTAGAATTTCGTGTAGATCATCTTGGTGCATATTAACTTGCTGTTTAATAACTTGAACATAAGGTTTATTCAGATCTGGACCAATTTCATAATTTTCATATGGGGATTTACCGGAATTGTTATAAGTTGTTTCCAGCCTCATTTAAACTTGCTTTGATGTGTTGTTCTTGTATGCATCATCTCTTGCCATGAGTAGCTTCATGTAGCCTTGTCATGCATCATACTTGGTTGAGCATCATGCCTTGTTCACGTGTGGTGTGTTTACCATGTTGTTTGCTTCTTTCCGGTTGTGCTTCTTCTCGATAGTTCATGTTTCGTTGCGATCGTGGGGATTCGTTCGTCTTCGTGGCTTCATCTTCTTCATTGATTCGTTCTTCTTCCTAGCGGGATTTCAGGCAAGATGACCGTAACCTTGGATCTCATTACTATCATTGCTATGCTAGTTGCTTCGTTCTATCGCTATGCTGCGGTACCTATCGCTTGCTCTTCAAGCCTCCCAAATTGCCATGTCAGCCTCTAACCTTTGTCACCCTTCCTAGCAAACCGTTGCTTGGCTATGTTACCGCTTTTTGCTCAGCCCCTCTTATAGCGTTGCTAGTTGCAGGTGAAGATGAAGTTTGTTCCATGTTGGAACATGGATATCATGGACTTTGTTGGGATATCACAATATCTCTTATATTATTAATGCATCTATATACTTGGTAAAGGGTGGAAGGCTCGGCCTTATGCTTGGTGTTTTGTTCCACTCTTGCCGCCCTAGTTTCCGTCATACCGGTGTTATGTTCCTTGATTTTGCTTTCCTAACGCGGTTGGGTTGTTATGGGGACCCCTTGATAGTTTGCTTTGAATAAAACTCCTCCAGCAAGGCCCAACCTTGGTTTTACATTTGCCTCACCTAGCCTTTTTCCCTTGGGTTTCCGGAGCCCGAGGGTCATCTTTATTTACCCCCCCGGGCCAGTCCTCCTTCGAGTGTTGGTCCAACCTGTCAGCCGCCCGTGGCCACCAGGGACAACTCTGGGCTGGCCTACCCGAAGTTTGGACAATCCGGTGTGCCATGAGAACGAGATATGTGCAACTCCTATCAGGATTTGTCGGCACATTCGGGCGGCTTTGCTAGTCTTGTTTTACCATTGTCGAAATGTCTTGTAAACCGGGATTCCGAGACTGATCGGGTCTTCCCGGGAGAAGGAATATCCTTCGTTGACCGTGAGAGCTTATAATGGGCTAAGTTGGGACACCCCTGCAGGGTATTATCTTTCGAAAGCCGTACCCGTGGTTATGTGGCAGATGGGAATTTGTTAATGTCCGGTTGTAGAGAACTTGACACTTGACTTAATTAAAACGCATCAACCGCGTGTGTAGCCGTGATGGTCTCTTCTCGGCGGAGTCCGGGAAGTGAACACGGTTTTTGGGTTATGTTTGACGTAAGTAGGAGTTCAGGGTCACTTCTTGATCATTACTAGTTGACGACCGTTTCGTTGCTCCTCTTCTCGCTCTTATTTGCGTATGTTATCCACCATATCATGCTTAGTCGCAGCTGCAACCTCACCACTTACCCCTTTCCTACCCATTCAGCTCTGCTAGTCTTGATACCCATGGTAATGGGATTGCTGAGTCCTCGTGGCTCACAGATTACTACAACACCAGTTGCAGGTACAGGTTTTGCGATGATCATGACGCGAGAGCGATGTTAGCTTGTATTGGAGTTCTTCTTCTTCTTCTTCTTCTTCGATCAGGGGATAGGTTCCAGGTCGGCAGCCTGGGCTAGCAGGGTGGATGTCGTTTGAGCTTCTGTTTGTGTTTCATCCGTAGTCGGATGTTGCTCTTATGTATGATGTTGGTGCATTCTTGCGGCATTTGTATGCCTTGTATGTATCCCCATCTATTATGTAATTGTTGATGTAATGATATCCACCTTGTAAAAGCGTCTTCAAGATGTGCTTCTATCCTTGGTGGGACCTTCGAGTTCCTTTAGGATAGGGTCGCATCTTGGGCATGACAGAAACCTAAGCTATCGTTTCTTAAAGTTTGGGGTTGCGATGCTTATGTGAAAAAGCTTTAGCCTGATAAGCTCGAACCCAAATCGGAGAAGTGCGTCTTCATAGGATATCCAAAAGAAACTGTTGGGTATACCTTCTATCACATATCCGAAGGCAAGATCTTTGTTGCTAAGAATGGATCCTTTCTAGAGAAGGATTTTCTCTCGAAAGAAGTGAGTCGGAGGAAAGTAGAACAAGATGAGGTAATTGTACCTTCTCTCGAATTGGAAAGTAGTTCATCACAGAAATCAGTTCCAGTGATGCCTACACCAACTAGAGAGGAAGCAAATGATAATGTTCATGAAAACTTCAGATCAAGTTACTACCAAACCTCGTAGGTCAACCAGAGCACGTTCTGCACTAGAGTGGTACGATAATCCTGTTCTGGAAGTCATGTTACTAGACCATGACGAACCCACGAACTATGAGGAAGCGATGATGAGCCCAGATTCCGATAAATGGCTTGAGGCCATGAAATCTGAGATAGGATCCATGTATGACAACAAAGTGTGGACTTTGGTGGACTTGCCCGATGATCGGCAAGCCATTGAGAATAAATGGATCTTCAAGAGGAAGACGGACGCTGATGGTAGGGTTACTATCTACAAAACTTGACTTGTTGCAAAAAGGTTTTTCGACAAGTTCAAGGGGTTGACTACGATGAGACTTTCTCACCCGTAGCGATGCTTAAGTCTGTCCGAATCATGTTAGCAATTGCCGCATTTTATGAAATCTGGCAAATGGATGTCAAAACTGCATTCCTTAATGGATGTCTCAAAGAAGAGTTGTATATAATGCAACCAGAAGGTTTTGTAGATCCTAAAGGTGCTAACAAAGTGTGCAAACTCCAGCGATCCATCTATGGACTGGCGCAAGCATCTCGGAGTTGGAATATATGCTTTGATGTGGTGATCAAAGCATATGGTTTTATACAGAATTATAGTGAAGCTTGTATTTACAAGAAAGTGAGTGGGAGCTCTGTAGCATTTGTAAAATTATATGTGGATGACATATTGTTGATTGGAAATGATGTAGAATTTCTGGATAGCATAAAAAGATACTTGAATAAGAGTTTTTCAATAAAAGACCTCGGTGAAGCTACTTATATTTCGGGCATCAAGATCTATAGAGATAGATTGAGACGCTTAATAGGACTTTCAAAAGCACTTACCTTGACAAGATTTTGAAGAAGTTCAAAATGAATCAGTCAAAGAAAGGGTTCTTGCCTGTGTTGCAAGGTGTGAAATTGAGTAAGACTCAAAGCCTGACCACGGCAGAAGATAGAGAGAGAATGAAAGTCATTCCCTATGCCTCAGCCATAGGTTCTATAAAGTATGCCATGCTATGTACCAGACATATTGTGTACCTTACCAAGAGTTTGGGAAGGGGGTACAATAGTGATCCAGGAGTAGATCATTGAACAACGATCAAAATTATCCTTAGTTACCTAAGAGGACTAAGGAAATGTTTCTCGGTTATGGAGGTGATAAAGAGTTCGTCGTAAAGAGTTACGTCGTTGCAAGCTTTGACGCTGATCTAGATGACTCTAAGTCTCAATCTAGATACATATTGAACGTGGGAGAAATTGCTAGAGTAGCTCCATGCAGAGCATTGTAGACATAGAAATTTGCAAAATACATACGGATCTGAATGTGGCAGACCCGTTGACTAAACCTCTCTCACAAGCAAAACATGATCACACCTTAGTACTCCTTGGGTATTAATCACATGGCTATGTGAACTAGATTACTGACTCTAGTAAACCCCTTGGGTGTTGGTCACATGGCAATGTGAACTATAGGTGTTAATCACATGGTGATGTGAACTATTGGTGTTAAAACACATGCCGATGTGATCTAGCTTATTGACTCTAGTGCAAGTGGGAGACTGAAGGAAATATGCCCTAGAGGCAATAATAAAGTTGTTATTTTATATTTCCTTATATCATGATAAATGTTTATTATTCATGCTAGAATTGTATTAACCGGAAACTTGATACATGTGTGGATACATATACAAAACACCGTGTCCCTAGTAAGCCTCTACTAGACTAGCTCGTTAATCAAAGATGGTTAAGTTTCCTAACCATAGACATGTGTTGTCATTTGATGAATGGGATCACATCATTAGGAGAATGATGTGATGGACAAGACCCATCCGTTAGCTTAGCATAATGATTGTTCAGTTTTATTGCTATAGCTTTCTTCATGTCATATACATATTCCTTTGACTATGAGATTATGCAACTCTCGGATACCGAAGGAATGCCTTGTGTGCTATCAAACATCACAATGTAATTGGGTGATTATAAAGATACTCTACAGGTATCTCTGAATGTGTTTTTTGGGTTGGCATAGATCGAGATTAGGATTTGTCACTCCGAGTATCGGAGAGGTATCTCTGGGCCCTCTCAGTAATGCACATCATAATAAGCCTTGCAAGCAATGTGACTAATGAGTTAGTTTTGGGATGTTGCATTACGGAACGAGTAAAGAGACTTGCTGATAACGAGATCGAACTAGGTATGAAGATACCAACGATCGAATCTCAGGCAAGTAACATACCGATGACAAAGGGAATAACGTATGTTGTCATTATGGTACGACCGATAAAGATCTTCGCAGAATATGGGGAACAGATACGTCTCTGTCGTATCTACTTTTCCAAACACTTTTGCCCTTGTTTTTGACTCTAACTTGCATGATTTGAATGGAACTAACCCGGACTGATGCTGTTTTCAGCAAAATTGCCATGGTGTTATCTTTGTGCAGAAACAAAAGTTCTCGGAATGACCTGAAACTTCACGTAGATTATTTTTGGAAATAATTAAAAATACTGGCAAAAAAATCAAGGCCAGGGGGGCCACACCCTTTCCACGAGGGTGGGAGGCGCGCCTGCCCCCTAGGGCGCACCCCCTGCCTTGTGGGCCCCCTGGAGCTCCACCGACCTCAACTCCAACTCTATATATTCACGTTCGGGGAGAAAAAAATCAGAGAGAAAGATTCATTGCGTTTTACGATACGGAGCCGCCACCAAGCCCTAAACTCTCTCGGGAGGGCTGATCTGGAGTCCGTTCGGGGCTCCAGAGAGGGGAATCCGCCGCCATTGTCATCATCAACCATCCTCCATCACCAATTTCATGATGCTCACCGCCGTGCGTGAGTAATTCCATCGTAGGCTTGCTGGACGGTGATGGGTTGGATGAGATTTATCATGTAATCGAGTTAGTTTTATTAGGGTTTGATCCCTAGTATCCACTATGTTCTGAGATTGATGTTGCTATGACTTTGCTATGCTTAATGCTTGTCACTAGGGCCCGAGTGCCATGATTTCAGATCTGAACCTATTATGTTTTCATGAATATATGTGAGTTCTTGATCCTATCTTGCAAGTCATTAGTCACCTACTATGTGTTATAATCCAGCAACCCCGAAGTGACAATAATCGGGACCACTCCCGGTGATGACCGTGGTTTGAGGAGTTCATGTATTCACTATGTGTTAATGCTTTGGTCCGGTACTCTATTAAAAGGAGGCCTTAATATCCCTTTGTTTCCGCTAGGACCCCGCTGCCACGGGAGGGTAGGACAAAAGATGTCATGCAAGTTCTTTTCCATAAGCACGTATGACTATATTCGGAATACATGCCTACATTACATTGATGAATTGGAGCTAGTTCCGTGTCACCCTATGTTATGACTGTTACATGATGAACCGCATCCGGCATAATTTTCCATCACCGATCCAATGCCTACGAGCTTTTCACATATTGTTCTACGCTTATTTACTTTTCCATTGCTACTGTTACAATCACTACAAAACCCAAAAATATTACTTTTGCCACCGCTACCGTTACTTCCATACTACTTTGCTACTAAATACTTTGCTGCAGATATTAAGTTATCCAGGTGTGGTTGAATTGACAACTCAACTGCTAATACTTGAGAATATTCTTTGGCTCCCCTTGTGTCGAATCAATAAATTTGGGTTGAATACTCTACCCTCGAAAACTGTTGCGATCCCCTATACTTGTGGGTTATCAAGACTATTTTATGGCGCCGTTGCCGGGGAGCATAGCTCTATTCTTTGAGTCACTTGGGATTTATATCTGCTGGTCACTATGAAGAACTTGAAAGACGAGAAAATAAAAATTTATCCCTCAACTACGAGGGGAGGTAAGGAACTGACATCTAGCTCTGCACTTGATTCACCTTATGTTTTGAGTAAGCTTGCGACACCTAAACCTGCTTCTGCTATTAATTCTGATATGTCGCATGTTATTGATGATGCCACTTCTGCTATGCATGGTACTTATGATGAAACTACTTCTATGCTTGATACTACTGTGCCACTTGGTGAATTTCTTGATGAACAACTTGCTAGGGCTAGAGAGAATGAAATTATTGAAACTGATAATATTGATGAAAGTGATGATGAAGATTCTCCCCCTAGATATGAATTGCCTGTTGTGCCTGAGGGTTACGTTATGGATGAAGAAACTGCTAGAGACTTTCTTGCTTGCAATGATAGAAGTGATCTTAAGAATTTATTAGCTAAGCTAAAACAAAAAAACTCTGAATGCTACAATGAAATATGATCCTGCTTATGCTACTTCACCTATCTTTGTTACTGATAAGGATTATGAATTCTCTGTTGATCATGATATAATTACTTTGGTTGAATCTGATCCTTTTTTTGGCTATGAATCTGAAACTGTTGTGGCACATCTTACTAAATTAAATGATATAACCACCCTGTTCACTAATGATGAGAAAACTCGCCATTACTATATCCTTAAAATATTTCCGTTCTCATTAAAGGGTGATGCTAAGATATGGTTTAATTCTCTTGATCCTGGTTGTGTGCGTAGTCCCCGGGATATGATTTATTACTTCTCTGCTAAATATTTCCCTGCTCATAAGAAACAAGCTGCTTTAAGGGAAATATATAATTTTGTGCAAATTGAAGAAGAGAGTCTCCCACAAGCTTGGGGGAGGCTTCTCCAATTACTTAATGCTTTTCCTGATCATCCTCTTAAGAAAAATGAAATATTTGATATCTTTTATAATGGACTAACCGATGCTTCCAGAGACCACCTGGATAGTTGTGCTGGTTGTGTTTTCAGGGAAAGAACACCAGATGAAGCTGAAATTCTATTGAATAATATGTTGACCAATGAAAATAATTGGACACTTCCTGAACCAACTCCTAAGCCAACTCCGAAGAAAAGGGGTGTTCTATTTCTCAGTCCTGAAGATATGCAAGAGGCAAAGAAATCTATGAAAGAAAAGGGTATTAAAGCTAAAGATGTTAAGAATTTACCTCCTATTGAAGAAGTACACAGTCTTGATAACCCGACACAGGTAGTAAAGGTAAATTCTCTCTATAGATATGATAAAGCTGAAATCCCTCCTACTAAGTTTGCTAGCCAATGCTTAGATGAGTTTGATAACTTTATGGTTAAGCAAGAAAACTTCAATGCTTATTTTGGTAGAGAATTAAAACGTAATGCTTATATGATTGAACACTTGAGTGATTATATGTCTAGAGTTAAAGCTGAACTTAAACTCATTAGTAAACATGCTTCTATGGTTACCACTCAAGTAGAACAAGTACTTAAAGCTCAGAATGATTTGCTCAATGAATTGAATAGTAAGAATAATGATTTTGCTGTTAGAGTGGCTACTAGAACTGGTAAAATGACTCAGGAACCTTTGTATCCTGAAGGCCAACCTAAGAGAATTGAGCAGGATTCTCATAGAAATAATGTAGATGTACCTAGTCCTTCTAAGAGGAAGAAAAAGAAAAATGATAGGACTTTGCATGCTTCTAGTGAACCTGTTGTAGACACACCTGAGAATCCCAATGATATTTCTATTTCTGATGCTGAAACACAATCTGGTAATGAACATGAACCTAGTGATAATGTTAATGATAATGTTCATGTTGATGCTCAACCTAGCAATGATAATGATGTAGAAACTGAACCTGTTGTTGATCTTGATAACCCACAATCAAAGAATCAATGTTATGATAAGAGAGACTTTGTTGCTAGGAAGCACGGTAAAGAAAGGGAGCCATGGGTTTAGAAACCCATGCCTTTTCCTCCCAAACCATCCAAGAAAAAGGATGATGAGGATTTTGAGCGCTTTGCTGAAATGATTAGACCTATCTTTTTGCGTATGCATTTAACTGATATGCTCAAAATGAATCCTTATGCTAAGTATATGAAAGATATTGTTACAAATAAAAGAAAGATACCGAAAGCTAAAATTTCCACCATGCTTGCTAATTATACTTTTAAGGGTGGAATACCAAAGAAGTTAGGAGATCCAGGGGTACCCACTATACCATGCTCCATTAAAAGAAATTATGTTAGAACTGCTTTATGTGATCTTGGAGCCGGTGTTAGCGTTATGCCTCTCTCTTTATATCGTAGACTTGATTTGAATAAGTTGACACCTACTGAAATATCTTTGCAAATGGCTGATAAATCAACTGCTATACCTGTCGGTATTTGTGAGGATGTGCCTGTTGTGGTTGCAAATGTTACTATTTTAACAGACTTTGTTATTCTTGATATTCCCGAGGACGATAGTATGTCTATTATTCTTGGAAGACCTTTTTTGAATACTGCAGGGGCTGTTATTGATTGCAACAAAGGCAATGTCACTTTTCATGTTAATGGCAATGAGCATACGGTACACTTTCCGAGGAAACAACCTCAAGTTCATAGTATAAACTCTATTGGAAAAATTCCATCGATTATTTTTGGAGGTTTTGAATTTCCTCTTCCTACTGTCAAGAAGAAATATGATATTCTTATTATTGGGGACGTGCATATCCCCGTTGAGGTAACATAGTGTTATTCGAAATTTCTCCGGTTCCATGTTATTCGGAATGAGTTTGTTAACAAGACTTGATCAACCTTGTTAGTGGATTCCTTTTGATAAGCATGAGATGGATGAAGTTAGAAAGCACAACCTTCTGTACCCTCTTTTTACTTTCTGTTGTTTAGTTGAAATAAAGTAAAAATAGTATTTTCTGTCAGTTTTCTGAATTATCCGTGCAATAAAAAATGCCCCGAAAATAAAAGTTCTCCAAATGTCCCGAAATTGAAATATGATTTTTTCTGGAATATTTGAGAATATCTGGCACTGAGAACACAGCAGGGGGAGCAAGCACCTGGCCATGAGGGTCCAGGGCGTGCCCACCCCTACAGGGCGTGCCCCCTGCCTCGTGGGCCCATGGTGGCTCCCCTCCACTTATTCCTGCACCCACACACTCCTTCCTCCCAAAAAAATCACCAACCAGCTCAAGCACGAGTTCTAGCTCATTTTGCTGCGATTTTCGATCTCCTTGCTCAAAGCACCTCTCACAAAACTGCTTTGGGGGATTGTTCCTTGGTATGTGACTCCTCCAATGGTCCAATTAGTTTTTGTTCTAGTGCTTTATTCATTGCAATTTTTTGCTGCCTAGGTGACCATGTTCTTGAGCTTGCATGTCAAATTTATATGGTCCCAAGTAGTTCTAATGCATGATATAGTCTCTAGGCACTTGTGGGAGTAGTTGCTATCAATTTTGTTGAGTTTGGTTCACTTTTATTTGAAGTTACTAAAAATTTCAGAAATTTTCAGAAAATGATGAAGAGATTTTTGAGGGGCTCTTCGAGCCGAAGCTTGAAGGATAAGCAAAGTGAAGAAGAAGAGAGGCCCAAATATAATCTGCCTCGTACCGCGAAAATTCGGCCGTGTGAATGGCCTTGTGATGATTTCTTGAGAGCAACCGGGATTTATGATGATTTTTATGAGTTGGCTGAGAATGCAGGCCTCACCGACTTCCTCCACGACCAACGCGAACAGTATCTCTTACTCACTAATATCTTTGTGCAAAATTTTCATTTCCATTCTAGGAGGTCACCACCTACTGTGGATTTTTATTTATATGATGAGTATAAGGAGATGACCCTTCGTGAATTTTGTGAGGTTTGCAAGTTGCCCTTTTCGGGCATCATAGAGGAACCACATCATGAAGATGTGGATGGGTTTATTCATACCATTGCTGTAGGGGAAACGAGGAAGGTTTCCGTCGCATGAATTACTAGCATACACTTTCCTGTTCTACGTTACTTTGCTATATTTGCTAGTAGATGCTTAATTGGTCGCGGAAACTGTGGAAACCTGAGTGCCCCTGATATTGTTATTTTGTGCCATGCCTTATTTCGTGATTATGATATGGAATTGCCTCCTTCTTATCTAGATTTTAATGCCATGGTTCACCATCGATTTGTTGAGAGGGATGAACCGCCTCTCCAGTACCGACTAATCTTTAACAGGCGTCACACCGTCAATATTTTCCTCCCTGCTCCTACTCTCTTTGACTTTCTGGCAAAAGGGAGATATTTTATAACCAGGGAGGAGGCAAATGAGTACGAGAGGAGGACGAGGGCAGCTTGCCTCCAAGCTACAGCCCACGATGCGATAGCCGCTGCATCTCAGTACGACCCCAACTATAACTTTGGATATCTGCCAGGCCAGCCGTGGCAATAGACCAACTTAGGCCAAAGGCCTAAGCTTGGGGGAGTACGTAGTTCTCACCGACATTACATTTATGTTCACACACTCATTGCTAGTTGTCGGTGCTCATACTTTTTCACTGTAATATACATGCTAGTTTGTTTTCCTTTTTATGCTTTCTTCTTGTGTGTTTGAAAAACCAAAAAAAATTAGTAGTAGCTTTCAGCTAGTTTACTTTCCATGCTTGTAGTAGTAGTAATTAAAAAGAAAACCCAAAAATATTTCATGTTCTTCTTTTACTTGTTGGGAGCTTTCCCGTGTAAATAGTTTTTATTTCTCTTCTTTCCTTTGGGGTCGATAGGAGAAGACCATGATGAAATTGTTGAAATGGCTCTTATATGCATTGTTGTTGATTTAACCAAGAGCCCATATTGCCTTGTCTTCTCTTGTTTATTGAATGCTTGTAGATTCCAGCTTAGTCCAATGCACGTGCACTATTATTATTATTCACATCATTTGGTCGTGCAAGTGAAAGGCAATTATGACGATTTATGATGGACTGATTGAGATGAGAGAAGCTGGTATGAACTCGACCTCTCTTGTTTTTGTAAATATGATTAGTTCATCGTTCCTGATTCAGCTTATTATGAATAAACATGTTTGAAATGACAATTAGAGATTATAGTTACTTATGCCATGCTTAATTAGCTAGGAACTTATAATGGTTTACCTTGCGTGCCAACATGCTATTAAAATGGTTGTGATGTGGTATGATAGGGTGGTATCCTCCTTTGAATGATTCGAGTGACTTAACTTGGCACATGTTCACACATGTAGTTGAAACAAATCAACATAGCCTTCACAATATTTATGTTCATGGTGGATTATATCCTACTCATGCTTGAACTCAATGTTTATTAATTCTAATGCATGTTCATGACTGTTGTCGCTCTCTAGTTGGTCGCTTCCCAGTCTTTTGCTAGCCTTCACTTGTACTAAGCGGGATTACTGCTTGTGCATCCAATCCCTTAAACCCCAAAGTTATTCCATATGAGTCCACCATACCTTCCTATATGCGGTATCTACCTGCCGTTCCAAGTAAATTTGTATGTGCCAAACTCTAAACCTTCAAATGAAATTATGTTTTGTATGCTCTAATAGCTCATGTATCAACTAGGGTTGTCTGTATCTTCCATGCTAGGCGGGTTATTCTCAAGAGGAGTGGACTCCGCTCCTCACTCATGAGAAAATGGCTGGTCACTGGGATGCCCAGTCCCATGCTTTATGCAAATCAAATCAAAATAATTGCAAACAAAACTCCCCAGGGACTGTTGTTAGTTGCAGGCACTCGTTGTTTCGAGCAAGCCATGGACTGATGTTTGTTGGTGGAAGGGGAGTATAAACTTTACCATTCTGTTTGGGAACCGCCTATAATGTGTGTAGCATGGAAGATATCGCCATCTCTTGGTTGTTATGTTGACAATGAAAGTATGCCTATCAAATTATCTCTATTTCAAAATCAAGCTCTGGCACCTCTACAAATCCCTGCTTCCCTCTGCGAAGGGCCTATCTATTTAATTTTATGTTGAGTCATCACCCTCTTATTAAAAAGCATCAGCTGGAGAGCACCGCTGTCATTTGCATCTATTACTATTAATTTATATTGGGTATGACTATGACTGGATCTCTTTTACCATGAATTACAATGTCTAGTCAGTCCTTGATCTTTAAAGGTGCTCTGCATTTATGTTTTGCGGTCTCAGAAAGGGCTAGCGAGATACCATCTTGTTATATCATATTATGATTGTTTTGAGAAAGTGTTGTCATCCGAGGTTTATTATTATTGCTCACTAGTTAATTATGCCAATGATATGAGTAAACATGAGACCTAAGTGTTATTGTGAATATGGTTAGTTCATAATCTTTGCTGAAAACTTGAATGCTGGCTTTACATATTTACAACAACAAGAGCAAATAGAGTTTGTAAAAGTTTTTCTTTATCACTTTCAGTTTATCAACTGAATTGCTTGAGGACAAGCAAAGTTTTAAGCTTGGGGGAGTTGATACGTCCCTGTCGTATCTACTTTTCCAAACACTTTTTCCCTTGTTTTGGACTCTAACTTGCATGATTTGAATGGAACTAACCCGGACTGACGCTGTTTTCAGCAGAATTGCCATGGTGTTATCTTTGTGCAGAAACAAAAGTTCTCGGAATGACTTGAAACTTCACGGAGATTATTTTTGGAAATAATTAAAAATACTGGCGAAAGAATCAAGGATAGGGGGTCCACACCCTTTCCACGAGGGTGGGAGGTGCGCCTGCCCCCCTTGGGCGCGCCCCCTGCCTCGTGGGCCCCCTGGAGCTCCACCGACCTCAACTCCAACTCTATATATTCACGTTCGGGGAGAAAAAATCAGAGAGAAAGATTCATTGCGTTTTACGATAAGGAGCCGCCACCAAGCCCTAAACTCTCTCGGGAGGGCTGATCTGGAGTCTGTTCGGGGCTCCAGAGAGGGGAATCCGCCGCCATCATCATCATCAACCATCCTCCATCACCAATTTCATGATGCTCATCGCCGTGCGTGAGTAATTCCATCGTAGGCTTGCTGGACGGTGATGGGTTGGATGAGATTTATCATGTAATCGAGTTAGTTTTGTTAGGGTTTGATCCCTAGTATCCACTATGTTCTGAGATTGATGTTGCTATGACTTTGTTATGCTTAATGCTTGTCACTAGGGCCCGAGTGCCATGATTTCAGATCTGAACCTATTATGTTTTCATGAATATATGGGAGCTCTTGATCCTATCTTGCAAGTCATTAGTCACCTACTATGTATTATGATCCGGCAACCCTGAAGTGACAATAATCGGGACCACTCCCGGTGATGACCGTGGTTTGAGGAGTTCATGTATTCACTATGTGTTAATGCTTTGGTCCGGTACCCTATTAAAAGGAGGCCTTAATATCCCTTAGTTTCCGCTAGGACCCCGCTGCCACGGGAGGGTAGGACAAAAGATGTCATGCAAGTTCTTTTCCATAAGCACGTATGACTATATTCGGAATACATGCCTATCTTACATAGATGAATTGGAGCTAGTTCTGTGTGAACTATAGGTGTTAATCACATGGTGATGTGAACTATTGGTGTTAAAACACATGCCGATGTGATCTAGCTTATTGACTCTAGTGCAAGTGGGAGACTGAAGGAAATATGCCCTAGAGGCAATAATAAAGTTGTTATTTTATATTTCCTTATATCATGATAAATGTTTATTATTCATGCTAGAATTGTATTAACCGGAAACTTGATACATGTGTGGATACATATACAAAACACCGTGTCCCTAGTAAGCCTCTACTAGACTAGCTCGTTAATCAAAGATGGTTAAGTTTCCTAACCATAGACATGTGTTGTCATTTGATGAATGGGATCACATCATTAGGAGAATGATGTGATGGACAAGACCCATCCGTTAGCTTAGCATAATGATCGTTCAGTTTTATTGCTATAGCTTTCTTCATGTCATATACATATTCCTTTGACTATGAGATTATGCAACTCTCGGATACCGAAGGAATGCCTTGTGTGCTATCAAACATCACAATGTAATTGGGTGATTATAAAGATACTCTACAGGTATCTCTGAATGTGTTTTTTGGGTTGGCATAGATCGAGATTAGGATTTGTCACTCCGAGTATCGGAGAGGTATCTCTGGGCCCTCTCAGTAATGCACATCATAATAAGCCTTGCAAGCAATGTGACTAATGAGTTAGTTTTGGGATGTTGCATTACGGAACGAGTAAAGGACTTGCTGATAACGAGATTGAACTAGGTATGAAGATACCAATGATCGAATCTCAGGCAAGTAACATACCGATGACAAAGGGAATAACGTATGTTGTCATTATGGTACGACCGATAAAGATCTTCGTAGAATATGCGGGAACAGATACGTCTCTGTCGTATCTACTTTTCCAAACACTTTTGCCCTTGTTTTTGACTCTAACTTGCATGATTTGAATGGAACTAACCCGGACTGATGCTGTTTTCAGCAGAATTGCCATGGTGTTATCTTTGTGCAGAAACAAAAGTTCTCGGAATGACCTGAAACTTCACGGAGATTATTTTTGGAAATAATTAAAAATACTGGCGAAAAAATCAAGGCGAGGGGGGCCACACCCTTTCCACGAGGGTGGGAGGCGCGCCTGCCCCCCTAGGGCGCGCCCCCTGCCTTGTGGGCCCCCTGGAGCTCCACCGACCTCAACTCCAACTCTATATATTCACGTTCGGGGAGAAAAAAACCAGAGAGAAAGATTCATTGCGTTTTACGATACGGAGCCGCCACCAAGCCCTAAACTCTCTCGGGAGGGCTGATCTAGAGTCCGTTCGGGGCTCCAGAGAGGGGAATCCGCCGCCATCATCATCATCAACCATCCTCCATCACCAATTTCATGATGCTCACCGCCGTGCGTGAGTAATTCCATCGTAGGCTTGCTGGACGGTGATGGGTTGGATGAGATTTATCATGTAATCGAGTTAGTTTTGTTAGGGTTTGATCCCTAGTATCCACTATGTTCTGAGATTGATGTTGCTATGACTTTGCTATGCTTAATGCTTGTCACTAGGGCCCGAGTGCCATGATTTCAGATCTGAACCTATTATGTTTTCATGAATATATGTGAGTTCTTGATCCTATCTTGCAAGTCATTAGTCACCTACTATGTGTTATGATCCGGCAACCCCAAAGTGACAATAATCGGGACCACTCCCGGTGATGACCGTGGTTTGAGGAGTTCATGTATTCACTATGTGTTAATGCTTTGGTCCGGTACTCTATTAAAAGGAGGCCTTAATATCCCTTAGTTTCCGCTAGGACCCCGCTGCCACGGGAGGGTAGGACAAAAGATGTCATGCAAGTTCTTTTCCATAAGCACGTATGACTATATTCAGAATGCATGCCTACATTACATTGATGAATTGGAGCTAGTTCCGTGTCACCCTATGTTATGACTGTTACATGATGAACCACATCCGGCATAATTTTCCATCACCGATCCAATGCCTACGAGCTTTTCACATATTGTTCTACACTTATTTACTTTTCCGTTGCAACTGTTACAATCACTACAAAACCCAAAAATATTACTTTTGCTACCGCTGCCGTTACTTCCATACTACTTTGCTACTAAATACTTTGCTGCAGATATTAAGTTATCCAGGTGTGGTTGAATTGACAACTCAACTGCTAATACTTGAGAATATTCTTTGGCCGGTCTAAGTGGAGAAAGGAAAAGGGGAGGAGGAAATGAAATAGAGGGAATAGGATTCCCCCTTCCTTTCCCCTCTCCCCTGTTTCCTTTCCCCCTCCGGAGATAAGGAAAGGGGGAGGCCGAATTGGAGGAGGCCCCCAAGTAGGATTCCTCCTACTTTGGGTGCCCCAAGGCTGCTCCCCTCCCTCTCCCACCTATATATACATGGGGAGGGTGGGCCTAGAACACACACCAGCAATTGTTAGCCGTGTGTGGCGCCCCCCTCCGGTCATATTCACGTAGTGCTTAGGCGAGGCCCTGCGCGGATTACTTCACCATCACCGTCACCACGCCGTCGTGCTGACAGAACTCTCCCTCGACACTTTGCTGGATCAAGAGTTCGAGGGACGTCATTGAGCGGAACGTGTGTAGAACTCGGTGGTGCCATACGTTCAGTGCTTGATCGGTCGGAACGAGAAGAAGTTCGACTACATCAACCGCGTTAACAAACGCTTCCTCTTTCGGTCTACGAGGGTACATGGACACACTCTCCCCCTCTCGTTGCTATGCATCTCCTAGATAGATCTTGCGTGATCGTAGGATTTTTTTTTTGAAATTGCATGCTATGTTCCCCAACAATAGGAGGAATCCTACTTGGGCACCTCCCAATTCAGCCTCCCCCTTTCCTATTCCTATTCGGAGTAGGACGGGAAGAGGGGGAAGGGGGAATCCTATTCCCTTTTTCCTTTCCTCCTTCCCCTTTCCTTCTCCAATTTGGCCAGCCCATATGGGGGGGCGCACCAGCCCCTTGTGGCTGGTGTGTTTCCCCTCTTGGCCCATAAGGCCCATATCTTTTGCCAGGGGTGCCCGGAACCCCTTCTGTCGGGGATATACCCCGCAGTGTAACCCGCCGGATGTATGACCCGGCTGGAGCTTGGCAACCCGCCCGGACCTGGCGGTTTACGGGCAACCCGCCTGAACATTGCAACTCACTGGTGACCCGGCGGGCGGATCAAACAGACGACAAAGCCTAAGGCCCGGTTGGCCGGTTCATGTGATGGTGGGCCGGCTTAAGAGGAAAGGCATGAGGAATATTTCCCTTAAGGGATCAAGACCCAGACTTGTATCCGGCTTGTATTAGAAGATAGACTAGTCCTAATCCTATTGGGACTCCACATGTAACCCGCCCCTCCAACTTATATAAGGAGGGGCAGGGCACCCCAAGAGGGACAAGCTGAATAATCTTTAAGACTAGACACAACTAGAGGAGAGCCGGCTTATGCGGCGACTCCCTGATGAGCATAATGAAACCTAGCCACAAACAGCATGTAGGGCTATTACCGGATGATGTTTCCCGGGGCCCGAAGCTGTCTAAACCCTTGTCTTGTGTTGCGTCTTTTGATTCCGATCAACCCCTCTCAAGCTACTACGTAGATGCGCTGGCCTCACGACTAAGTCCTCTCACTAGGACATCTGCCGTGACAATTCCACGACAGTTGGCGCACACCGTGGGGCTCGCGCACGGTGGTATTGTGTTCTTGGAGGGAATTCTTCAGGGATCGAGAAAGTTTGCGAAGATGAGTTTTTTGATGGAACAAGAAATTAGGGTTGGGCGTTGTGCGCGCCGCCGAAGCAGATACAAACCGACGAAAATAAGAAGGAGATCGATTTCCGCTGCTACTATCGCGTGTCGCCGAGACCAATAAGAATTCGGCTACAGCCGTCGTACACCGGGTCATGTCAAGCACACGCGTGAGTTGAACAAAAGGAGTTTACGAAGACAAAAAAGGTGGAAATAGGCAACGACCCGGTCTGTTCAACTGGTTACGACTTGGAAGCAACCTCCGCTATGACCTTGCTTCGCGGGCGCCTCCGCCGACGAGTTGAGCCGGCCCTGCCGCCTCAGGCCGCCCCTCGCTCGGGTTCACGCCGAGCCGCCAGTCGCCGTCATCACCTCCGCAACCACCACGGTGCCGCCTCAGGCCGCCTCCTCCGCCTCTGAGTTTCCATGCCTCGGGCCACCTGCTGCCTCTGAGTCGCCGGCTGTGTGTCGAGTCGCCTCGCCTTGAGCCGCCAAGCCGACTCCGAGCCGTCTGCACCAGGCCGGACTGCCCTTACCACGAGCTGCTTGGGTTGGTCGTTTTCAACTGGCCTCCGCAACGAGCCGCCAAAAATCGCTGCTGACGGCCACCGCCGCGCCATGTGCCGCCACGGCCTCCCCAGGTCCAGCGCCGTTTCAACCTAACCTCACCTTCACTGCTGCGCCGTCGAAGCCTCTGCTCTAAGCCGCCGCATTCGCCTCGAGTCAACGCGTCCCGCTGGCTCGACTCTACTACTTCTTCTGCTTGCTGTGGCCGCGGGACCGCTGCAGGTTTGCTGGCGCGTCAAACTGCCTCTGCCGGTGCATCGTAGCCGCGCCTCTGAAGCTCGGGACCACTAAGTCGCAGACAACACAAGAGGAAAGGAAGGAATACGCCAGGAGATCGGTCTGCCGTTAACTGCATATGTTGCATATGGATATCCCCGGAGCTGGCCTTGCCTCTGCCGCGTCTGAGCCGCCGCGGACGCTCACCTCAACTGCACTTGGAGAGAGCCGTTGGCTGCCTCGCTGCCCTTCAGTTCTGGCCGACTCCTGCGCAGCTCCGCCCGGCGCCCCTCTGGCCGCAGATCGCCTCGCGCCTCCACTTCTCTGCTGAGGTCTCGCGCCATGGTTGCGCCGAGCTACTGCCTCCGCTCTGGCCTGACGCCTCTCCTCTGCTCCCGCCTCTACCGGGTCACCGCATGCTCGTGTGGCCTGCGTGCCCTCGCTTCCGAGCCGCCAAATCGCTTGACAAACATTAGGCCTAATGGATGGCCATACGTGAAGTCCAAGGAGCCGGGTATTGTCCAGATGTTCTAAACTCCAAATTGATACTCAAAGCTACCAGCGGTTCAAAGTTTGACTGAATCCCAATGGACAATCTTGCATGTACTATGTACTTGACCAGTCTGACATACTCGTCAAATGAAAAAAACACAGCCCAGGGCACCTATATATGTGCAAGGGAAAATTCAGCAAGCGCACATGCGTGCGTGCGTGATATGGAGCCATAAATGCCAGCTACATCGTCAAGTGCCGGCTCAACCTATCAGTTCGGGTGTCAACTGTTCCACTTCAGTTGATGATAAAACAAATTGGTTAGCAGCTCGGTGCACGGAATTGACCAGCCGTATAGTTGCAGCCGACTTGCCGCCACGGCCGGCTCACGACACCAACTAAACCCGCCATTGTTACCGGGTCATTATACCATCCGATTCATTTTTTATATGGTCGCCTTGTCATTACGACTACTGAGGGAGTCCTGGATTAAGGGATCCTCGGGCGTCCGGACTATGGAACATGGGTCGGACTAATGGGCTATGAAGATACAAGGCAAAAGACTTCTTCCCGTGTCCGTATGGGACTCTCCTTTGCGTGGATGGCAAGCTTGGCATTCGGATATGTAGATTCCTTCCTTTGTAAACCGACTTTGTACAACCCTAGGACCCTCCGGAGTCTATATAAACCGGAGGGTTTGGTCCGTAGAAGCAATCACAATCATACAGGCTAGACACCTAGGGTTTAGCCATTACGATCTCGTGGTAGATCAACTCCTGTAATCCTCATATTCATCAAGATCAATCAAGCAGGAAGTAGGGTATTACCTCCATCAAGAGGGCCCGAACCTGGGTAAACATCGTGTCCCCCGTCTTCTGTTACCATCAACCCTAGACGCATAGTTCGGGACCCCCTACCCGAGATCCGCCGGTTTTGAGACCGATATTGGTGCTTTCATTGAGAGTTCCGCTGCGTCATCATCAAAAGGTTCGATGGCTCCATCAATCATCTACAACAATGCTGCCCTGGGGGAGCTTTTCCTCCCCGGCCATATTTTTGCGTTCGGCGGCTTGGCACTGCGGGCCAACTCGCTTGGCCATCTAGAGAAGATTGACAGCTATGCCCCAGGTCACCAGATTAGTTTTGGAAATCTGGACTATGTCGCGGATATCCGAGGAGACTTGATCTTCCAAGGGTTCACGACCCCAACCTCCGCTCTGGCCTTAGATCCGGAGCACATCGCCAGGTCCGAAGATGGGATTACTGAGCCCGCCGGACTATCTGCGGCCACTAAGCCCAATACGGGAGAGCCGGAGGAAGTAGTGTCGCTGGCAACCGTCATGAAGCCGGACTCTTCTCCGGACACTGGCTCCGAACCCTCGGAGTCAGCATCGTGTGAGCTCGGCCAAGGAATTTCCTTCCCACCGTACTCCATGGATTTTCTTCTCCCTGGCCAAACCTCGCCTTTAAGCGAGGCTCTGGACTTGATGCGATCCCTCGTCATTACAGAGGAGCAATGTCCGAACTACGCCCAGCCCAGACTAGGGGCCCAGCCTCCCAGAAAACTCTATTGGCAACTGGGAAGACCTAGAAGACGCTTTTCGCGACAACTTCCAAGGTACATATGTCCGGCCTCCGGACGCCGATGACCTCAGTCACATCATCCAACAGCCCGGAGAGTCACCAGGAAGCTCTCGACTAGGTTCTTAATTAAAAAGAACCAAATCGTCGACTGTATGGACACCGAAGCCCTAGCGGCCTTTTAACATAGCGTCCGAGATGAGTGGCTGGCCCATCACCTCGGCCAAGAAATGCCAAAGTCTATGGCAGCTCTCACCGCACTGATGACCCGCTTTTGCACGGGAGAAGATAGCTGGCTGGCTCGACGAAACAATAGCACCAGCGATCCTGGCACCTCTGAGGTCAGGGACGGCAATGGCAAGCCTCGACGCAATAAAAACAAGCGTCTAAACAACAATGTAGGAACCAAAGACACGACGGTCAACACCGGATTCAGTGGTTCCAAACCTGGTCAACGGAAGAAGCCATTCAAGGCAAACAAAGATGGTCCATCCAGTTTAGACAAAATACTGGATCGGCCCTGTCAAATTCATGGCAGCCCTGACAAACCCGCCATCCATACCAACAGAAATTGTTGGGTTTTCAAACAAGCAGGCAATCTCAACGCCGAACACAAAGGGAAGGGGCCGCCTAGTGATAGTGAAGACGAAGAGACTCGCCAACCAAACACCGGGGGACAAAAGCAATTTCCCCCCGAAGTAAAAACAGTAAAAATGATATCTATGACGCATATCCCTACAAGGGAGCGCAAGCGCGTGCCACGAGACGACTATGCCATAAAGCCGGTCGTACCAAAATTTAACCCATGGGCAGCTTGTTCGATCACTTTTGATCGCAATGACCACCCAACAGGTATCCGTCACAAAGGTTTGGCAGCTCTGGTCCTCGACCCAATCATTGATGGATTCCATCTCACACGAGTCCTTCTGGACGGCGGCAGTAGCCTTAATCTGCTCTATCAAGACACTGTTTGCAAAATGGGCATTGATCCCTCAAGGATCAAGCCCACCACAACTACCTTCAAACGGGTTATACCCGGCGAAGAAGCTCACTGTACGGGCTCAATCACACTGAAAGTTGTCTTCGGTTCGCCGGACAACTTCCGAAGCGAAGCCTTGACCTTCGATATTGTTCTGTTCTGCCGTGGATATCAGGCACTGCTTGGGCGGACCGCTTTTGCTCGTTTCAACGCCGTCCCACACTACGCCCATCTAAAGCTTAAGATGCCCGGTCCACACAGCGTCATAACGATCAATGGAAACACGGAACACCCCTCCATTCAGAAGAGTATACCACAGCCATCACAGCCGAAGTACAAAGCGGCCTCGTTAATCCGCGTATCTCATCGGCCATTAAGCCACCGGCCTCTACTACACAAGACCGGTCAATTTTAGAGCTGGATTAGCAGTTCCACCTCCGTCATTCGCCACATATACCCGCGAAGTTCACATCGCGCATGCATAATTATGCACTTAAAATACCTTAGTCATCGGCGGAGGCACAAGGCGGACAGGCCTACAGCACAGTTCATCCTCCTACAGCTTTTCTCCCTTCCTTTAACTATTTCTTATCTTTTTTTTACAGATGAACCAAAACCTGTTCGTCCTATGGACCTGCAAGGACTCTTTCGGAGCCCAGTTTCGTCCAGGCAACCAAAGATTGCTCCTTTTAAGAAATCCTCTTCGCTAAGGCAAAGGCAGCACAGACATGCGACACGAGGTCCAAAAGATTTTTTGTAGACCAAACACTCTATTTAAAACCTGGATATAGCCTTTTTCCTCAACCTTCGACCCCTGGCATGTAAAATGACTTGGGAAGGGATGTTATAATCTGTAAGATTGCGTTCGACGTATCAATCAGATTCCAGTGAACATAATCCGCCTTCAGTACTTACTTTTCCTCATAGAATTGTATTTTACGTCTTCGGTGGTTTCACATACACACCTCGGCACTAATCGCCAAGGGCTCGATATGGCAACATATTAGCTGCCAACAAGTCCGAACAGCTCTACAGCATACTTCAGTGTCATGAGTTTGGCATTATATGCATCAGCTCCGAATCATGTCTTTGGTCAATAGTTGGCTTGCCCGGCTCTTGTGCTTACTACCTTACGTTCTGTTCTATCAGCTAGGGTAGTAAAGGGAGAACTACTGCGATTGTGTTTCTGGTTCACCTGGTTAAACACCTCAGTAGAGAAAGCCGAAAACTGACTGTCATGATACGGCGAGAGCTGGTCAACCACTCGGTGACTTATTAGAATCTTTTGCGATTTCTTCCGTGTAACACGAAGGACCGTTTTCCGGTCACCTATGTAGCGCAGCCGTATTCGGATAACCGCGCACATAGTAAGGGGCTATATCATAGACCCACCACCAAACTCCTACGGCTAAGTGAAGGTGTTAAAGCCCTATAGTCTGATTGCCTAGTTCGCCGCACTGACACCTCCTTCACGGACCAAGACGTTGGGTCAAGTGTAGTCAGTCGCTATTCCGAACACCCCCGCATTATATGCAAGGGGGCTGAAGCCGGCGACTGGCAAACTTTCAGATTACAGAAAATGGCCGCACAGGAGGAAATACCTTTCAGGCAAAAGGCATAAATATAACACAACCTTAATACATCATAATATTGTTATCACAATTCCGATACATTCACTCGAACATAATATATTTCAAGCACTGACCCTATATCAAGCGGGCGCCCTCTAGGACATCCTCAAAATATTTCTTCGGCGTGCGATGGTCCTTGCCCCCGGGTGGGCTCTTCGCTGCAACATCGGCGGCCTTAATTTTTGCCCAATACGTCTTGACATGGGCAAAGGCCATCCGTGCACCTTCAACGCACGTCGACCACTTAAAAGCGTGGATACGCGGCACCACATCAACAAGTCGCTGCACCAAACCGAAATAACTGTTCAGAATTGGCTCAGTCGGCCACAGCCGGACCACGATGTCCTTCATGGCAGCTCCGGACATCTAGTGGAGCTTGGCCCACTGGATTATCTGTTCGTTCAGCAACGACGAACGCCTGGGCACGTTGAATTGTGACCAGAAAAGCCTCTCCGCTGCACGTCCCTCTTGCGCTTGGTAAAACTGCGCCGGATCGGAGACACTCTTCGGCAGGTCCAAGAATGCGTCTGGAGAACTCCACAATTGATTAAGCAGGGCATACTTTGGGTCGCCAAATTTAGTCTGTAATAGAAAGGGCTTACCAGCCGCTATCTCCCTAGCTTGCTGGATCTCCTCCCGAGCCGCTCTAGACTTAGACCGTGCCCCGCGCGCCTCTTGTAAAGCCTTGTCGAGTTCGGCTGCCTGGGCTTTGTTATCCTTCTCGAGTGATTTTCATTGGCCAGTGGCATCCTTTAGTTCTCACGCCAGGGAAGATATTCTCTCCTCGCACTGGCGCCGAGCGGCCTGTTCGGCCTTTAACTCAGCAGCTGCCTTCTTGACAGTCGCATTGCTCACTCTGGCTTGCTCCTTGGCTCGGGCAAGTTCAGCCCGAAGGGTCTCAACCGCAGCAACACCATCTGCAATTATGCATGTCCCAATATATAATTCTCAGCTTCATGCTCATATTATCATACATGCATAAGCTGACTCCCCAAAACATACCTTGTTCCTCGTCGAGCCGCCTGTTAACAAGAGTAATGCCCTCATCCGCTAACTCAAGTTTCTGCTTTAAATCTGCAACTTCCATAGCTTGAGCGGTCGCCATTGACATAACAGCCTGTTTTCAATTTAATTATGTCATTTCCTGAGCATATCTTTTTCATCCTCTGATTGCCTCCCTGTGGAAGCCAACCAGAGTCTCAGGGGCTACTATCTATACACAGGCACATTCTGCTTGTAAAGCGTGGTTAAGATATTGCATTACATACCTCGAAGCCTCTTAGTAGGCCCGTGAAGGCTTCATTCAATCCGCTTCTTGCGGACAGAATCCCCTCAACTACCGTACCCATTAAGGTACGATGTTCCTCCGAGATGGACGCATTTTGCAACATGTCCATCAACGTATCTGGCGCCTCCGGATTCCTGGAAGCGGCTGCGGTACGAAGTCCCTTCGAAGGGATATGTTTACTCGACCCTAGAGCCATCTTCGACTGTAAACCAGATAGTCCGTGGCCTTTATTGTTGGTCCCCATAGGGGCTGCACACCCCGGACCCTTGACAACCGAAGTATCACCTTCGGGCGCTGTCTTCATTGCCCCCGCACCACTTGATGATCGGGGGAGACCCTCCGGGACGACACCTCGAAGTCGTCCGCCCTAAGGGGCGAGGAAGCCTGTGGAGGCGTCTCGCTTTCCATCATCTCCAGAAGCAGGTCACCCGAGGAGGAGGACTGTTGAGGGAGACTGCGGGCCGGACTGCAAACATATATTTAAGATGTTACCCTTGTAACCTGGAAAGAACGGGATATGTCTAGAATACCCTTGTTCACTTACGATTTGGCGAAAGGCTTGTCCTTACGGAGGAACTGTGCGGCAACGTCGTCTTCCGAACCCGAACCATCTGACAGGGACATCTTCCCTCTCTTAGGAGCCTCCACCTCCAAATCTTCGGAGGCGGTCCTTTTCTTCCCATGGGGAGAAGGGATACCAGCTTCTTCTTCCCCTTTGTCTTCAGAAGAGGGAGTTCCGGTCTTCCCGGACATAGCGTCCGGTGTACCTTTAGAGTGGAGGCCACCTTTGGCTTTTTGCCCTCCTCTTTGTCCTCCTTCGCCGGCACTTGATACGGCGTCAGGGCCAGCATCCTTGTCAACACAGGATCAGCCGAGTCTTCGGGAAGTGGAGCCGAACACCTGATTCATTCCGCCTTCTTTATCCATCCCTGGTCAAAGATAGGTTTCTCAGTATATTGATACGGATAATCAACTAAGCTATGTTCAGGAGTCGAGTGCTTACTGAGGTATCCGGATGGTTGCAGTCGAGGCCGATGTCCTCGGTTGTATCCGGCCACTGCTTTCGGGTCCCGAAGAATAACTTCCACATCCCTCTGTGTGTTGTGCCGAAGAAGTGGTGGAGGGTCCGTGGTCCTTCCGGATTGAACTCCCACATGCGGAGAGGCCGTCGCTGGCACGGCAGGACCCGGCGGACTAGCATTACCTGGATCACGTTGATGAGGCCAGTGTCCTTTTCAAGGAGGCTCCGGATATGGCTTTGTAGCGTCTGCACTTCATCAATTGATCCCCAGTCCAGACCCTTATTAATCCATGATGCGAGTCGTAATGGAGGGCCAGATCGGAACGCAGGTGTAGCAGCCCACTTGGTACCGCGGGGTTCAGTAATGTAAAACCACTCCCGCTGCCATAGGTTGTAAGTTTCCGTGAAGGAGCCCTTTGGCCAAAGAGTATTGGCGAACTTGCTCACCATAGCACCGCCACACTCCGCTTGCTCCCCGTCGACTACCTTCGGCTTCACATTAAAGGTCTTGAGCCATAAGCTGAAGTGTGGGGGAATGCGGAGAAAGGCCTCGCACATGACAATGAACACCGAGATGTGAAGAAAGGAGTCCGGAGCTAGATCGTGAAAATCTAGCTCGTAATAGAACATGAGGCCACAAACGAAGGGGTGGAGAGCAAATCCTAGCCCCCGGAGGAAGTGGGAGATGAATACGACCCTCTCGTCGGATCTGGGTGTAGGGATAACCTGCCCTTAGCAGGGAGCCTGTGGAGGATTTCCGCAGTCAGGTACCTTGCCGCCCAGAGCTTCGCGATATCCTCCTCTGTGACAGAGGAGGCCACCCACCAGCCTTGAGGGCTGGCTCCGGACATGACTGGGAGGCTTGGAGCGATTAAGTTGAAACCTGGGTGCTGGAGCTCGAGGTTGGAAAAGTTGAGGAAGAGGTAGGCGTAGAGGAGAAAGACGGGCCTGTACCCCTTTATAAAGGCGATGAATATCAAACGCCTCCTCATGGGTGCTACCTCTTGAGCACTGGTTGGTTTTCCCTTGAAGAGGAAAGGGTGATGCAGCAAAGTAGCGTAAGTATTTCCCTCAGTTTTTTAGAACCAAGGTATCAATCCAGTAGGAGGCTACACGCGAGTCCCTCGCACCTACACAAACAAATAAATCCTCGCAACCAACGCGATAAGGGGTTGTCAATCCCTACACGGTCACTTACGAGAGTGAGATCTGATAGATATGATAGGATAATATTTTTGGTATTTTTATGATAAAGATGCAAAGTAAAGAAAGTAAAATAAAAACGGCGCAAGAAATAGCTTAGTGTTGGAAGATTAATATGATGGAAAATAGACCCGGGGGCCATAGGTTTCACTAGTGGCTTCTCTCAAGAGCATAAGTATTTTACGGTGGGTGAACAAATTACTGTTGAGCAATTGACATAATTGAGCATAGTTATGAGAATATCTAGGTATGATCATGTATATAGGCATCACGTCCGAGACAAGTAGACCCACTCCTGCCTGCATCTACTACTATTACTCCACTCATCGACCGCTATCCAGCATGCATCTAGAGTATTAAGTTCATGAAAACAGAGTAACGCCTTAAACAAGATGACATGATGTAGAGGGATAAATTCATGCAATATGATAAAAACCACATCTTGTTATCCTCGATGGCAACAATACAATACGTTCCTTGCTGCCCCTACTGTCACTGGGAAAGGACACCGCAAGATTGAACCCAAAGCTAAGCACTTCTCCCATTGCAAGAAATATCAATCTAGTAGGCCAAACCAAACTGATAATTCGAAGAGACTTGCAAAGATAACCAATCATACATAAAAGAATTCAGAAGATTCAAATATTGTTCATAGATAAACTTGATCATAAACCCACAATTCATCGGTCTCAACAAACACACCGCAAAAGAAGATTACATCGAATAGATCTCCACGAGAGAGGGGGAGAACATTGTATTGAGATCCAAAAAGAGAGAAGAAGCCATCTAGCTAATAACTATGGACCCGAAGGTCTGAGGTAAACTACTCACACATCATCGGAGGGGCTATGGTGTTGATGTAGAAGCCCTCCGTGATCGATGCCCCCTCCGGCGGTGCTCCGGAACAGTCCCCAAGATGGGATCTCGTGGGTACAGAAGGTTGCGATGGCGGAATTAGGTTTTTTGGCTCCGTATCTGATCGTTTGGGGGTACGTAGGTATATATAGGAGGAAAGAGTACGTCGGTGGAGCAACAGGGGGCCCACGAGGGTGGAGGGCGCGCCTAGGGGGTAGGCGCGCCCCCCTACCTCGTGGCCTCCTCTTTTATTTCTTGACGTAGGGTCCAAGTCTCCTGGATCTTGTTCGTTCCAAAAATCACGTTCCCGAAGGTTTCATTCCGTTTGGACTCCGTTTGATATTCTTTTTCTGCAAAACTCTGAAATAGGCAAAAACAACAATTCTGGGCTGGGACTCCGGTTATTAGGTTAGTCCCAAAAATAATATAAAAGTGAATAATAAAGCCCAATAATGTCCAAAATAGAATATAATATAGCATGGAGCAATCAAAAATTATAGATATGTTGGAGACGTATCAATGGGCCTTAAAACTTGCCTATTCCCAAGGAATCGTGCCAACGGAGCGGTTGGATTACCCACGCCCGTATTGATGAGAATCCCACCATAAGGGGACACGATCTCTGCTTTGACAAGACGTGCCAATAAAACCACGTCTCAAAACATGGAGCAGGAGGCTAAAAACGGTTCGAAATAATGACTGGGCAGCGACGTGATGTCGCGCTAAAAAAGTTGTCAATAGATTGGACTCGTGAAATATTATGCTCTCTGCGGGTGTATGTGGTACTTGTTTTGCAGAGCAGGACGCGTTTTCTGTGTTCAAAGGCTGTTTTGGAGTATTCGCAGGAGGAACCCGCCTTGCAATGCCGAAGACAATCTGCGCGCCGGACACATCGTCATTGAAGCCTGGTTCAGGGGCTACTGAGGGAGTCCTGGATTAAGGGGTCCTCGGGTGTCCGGACTACGTAACATGGGCCGGACTAATGGGCTATGAAGATACAAGACAGAAGACTTCTTCCCGTGTCCGGATGGGACTCTCCTTTGCGTGGATGGCAAGCTTGGCGTTCGGATATGTAGATTCCTTCCTTTGTAAACCGACTCTGTACAACCCTAGGCCCCTCCGGTGTCTATATAAACCGGAGGGTTTGGTCCGTAGAAGCAATCAAAATCATACAGGCTAGACATCTAGGGTTTAGCCATTACGATCTCGTGGTAGATCAACTCTTGTAATCCTCATATTCATCAAGATCAATCAAGCAGGAAGTAGGGTATTACCTCCATCAAGAGGGCCTGAACCTGGGTAAACATCGTGTCCCCCGTCTCCTGTTACCATCAACCCTAGACGCACAGTTCGGGACCCCCTACCCGAGATCCGCCGGTTTTTACACCGACAACTGCCTCGACCTCCTTCGAAAAATACCAGGTGCTATTCGCCTTATCTATTTTTCAATATATATTTATTTTAAGAGCAATTACTCTCGCTCGTGATGTTTTTAATGCAGGACAATTTTTCACTACAAGAGCAATGACCATGTCATGGATATATAGCTCGCGCCATCATTATCACGCGCTAGCATCTGACCGTGCCATAATGCTCAATGGACACCAGATGATTCAATGGATGGGCACACAAATCGCCGCCACTGCGGTTTGTTTAACTTCAACAGCCGGTTGGGACGAACCACTGGCCGGGTTACTGATACAAATCATACGGAGTCATTTATAACCTGCCAAGCTTCAACATATACAGCGTTCCGCTGTTCAATTACATACCGGTTTATATCACGGTCAAGTATGAAGAATCTCAAGCCAACTCTTCGAGTCATCTTGAGACTCGGGGGCTATGATGACATGTAGCGACCCGACCCGAATGGATCAAGTCTCTGTGCTTAAGTGTCATCCCTGGATCGGTATGCTGACACACACAGTACTCGAGGATTTATAACAGAGGTAAATCACATGTATAAAGTAACGTAAATACTATTACCACAATCCATATAGAGGAAGTAACAACAAGGTTATGGACTCCCATCAACACCAACGGCAAAGTTGAGTGTAGACATCATAACCCTAACGTATCACTTACTCGTCGTAAGAATCCTGCAACATGAGACGTTGCAGCCATGTAGGTCAGTACATTGAATGTACTGGCAATTTCACATTGTAGAGCAATGCTGAATAATGGCTATCACTACATGCATATTTGGCTGGTGGAGGCTCTACGGTTATCATTTGCATAAAGCTAGTTTTTCCCCTACAACAAAGGAATATATTTTATTTAACTACAAAGTTTGTTGAAAACATTGAGAAGGTTCCTCCCACTCAATCCCAAAATAGTAGTTATCAACCCAACAAATTAATTAAGTAAAGTGATGAGATCAAATCAATAATTCAAGAACCAGATACTCAAGATGTCCATAACCGGCGACACGGCTAATCATGATTAGTTTGTACACTCTGCAGCGGTTTGCGCACTTTTCCCCACAAGACTCGATCTCCTCCGTTGGTTTTCTCGCACTGCATGGTGTTTGAGAAACGGATGATCGAGACACAGTATTTTAGAAGCATTAACTCTTTCGAGGGTAGATCGTACCACCTACATCCCCTACATCTGCTAGACTACCACTAAAAGAGGTCACACAACATACTCAACTATGCCAGAGCCCATAATGGCTTGTGGCTGCACACGGAAGTTTCTAGCATGAATAATCTTATGATCCCTTTGAGCCTGGGTGGCGAACCATAGGATGATCACACGGGTTCCCCGGGATCTCCTAGGACAACACTGGTATATCCCCAGGTGTCTGGGCAAGCCACTGGTATATCCCGAGGGTGCTCCAACCAATCCACCCAGATGTGTATTTAAGTAGCCACCTTAAGTTAACCATTAATTAACAACTCTCACATCTGTCATGGATACACTCAACCAATCCACGTCTACTAGCATAGCATAGCAGTATAAGCATAACGTAGAAGTAACTCCTAGGTGTTTGATATAAAGGACAATAGATTCTACCTCATCAACTACTTCCCAAAAACCCACATATTAATCAGATCCTACTCATGCAATGTTTGAGGGTTGAAACTAATGCATAGAAAACTAGGTAATGAAAAGTATGATCAAAGTGTGAACTTGCCTTGTATAGTTGATGAAGATGATTCGCACTCATAACTCCTGATAGTTCTACTCGTCACACTCCGGTCAATCTATCGTAAGCAACCAATTGCATACATAAGCACTCATGCAAAAGAATCAAAGAAAAGATCTCGAAAAACTTCGAAAACAAGCAAAATAACTCTTGCAACATAAAACAATTTCTAACAGTACCAAAATTGGGCGAATTTTGGCCTTATCAGAAAGTTTAGGTCAAGAGCTTCAATTTGCAAAAAGAATCAACTCAAAACGGAGTTATAAAACTTAAGTTACGATCAAACAAAGTTTGAATTCAAATATGTTTGAAATCAAATTTTAAATTTTCAAAAACATGTTCAAGTTGATTATCTGGACAGAGGAGATAATAACAAAGGAGTGGGCGTTGGTTTCGTTGGATTTGGACAAGCGAGTAATAAGTTGTGACCGTTTGAAGAACATGGACTAATATGCAAATAAAGTATTCATGGATGGGTCCCTGGCCGAAAATAAAAAGAAAAATAAAATCTATCGAGCGAACGCTCGCAAACAGAACCTAACGAACGAAAATCGTTCGCTACCGAACCTAACGGACGAACGTCAGCTAAATAACTTAACCTAAATAACTAAACCGATCTAATAAAATAAAACCGAACTAATAAAATAAAACCGGGTGGGTTTTAGCGGTTATTCCGGTTCGGGAAAATAAACTGGCGGCGGCTACTCCAATGAGGCGACGGTGCGGCGGCGACTTGGATCGGGTGGCGGCTCCGATGTCGGCGGCGATGCGCGGAGACGGTGGCGAGCGCGGCGCGGGGCGCTGCGGTGCGCGGCAGAGGCGGCACAAGGCGGAGGCAGCGGCGCTAGCTGCGGCGGCGAAGTCCGGCGGCAGCGGCGCTAGCTGCGGCGGCGAAGTCCGGCGGCAGGCGGCGGTGCGAGGGCGCGGCGGCTCGGCGAGTGGAGGCGAGCGGCGGCGGCGAGGCGGCATGCGGCGTCGGGGCCCGGGCCTCGGGGGGGCTCGGGACGAGTCCGGCGGCGACACGGCTTCGCTGGCGCCGTGCGAGACGAGGACTCCCAGCGAGAGGCGGTTGCCGGCTGGGCTGGGCCGGCTGGCTGGGCTTCGGCCCAGTTGGCCCGGTCCGGAGAAGAAGTTTTTTTTAAATAGTAGACAAAAAGAATAAAATAAAAAGAAATAAAAATATTATATAGGCATATAATATATCAAAATTTTCAGAAAAAGATTTTCTACAAGATGAACATTTTTCTAGCACCAAATAAAATCCATAAAAATTCAAATAAAGCAAAGAGTGCTACTGCTATAATAGAACCCAATAAAAATCATTTTAAAAATACCAAAATGATTCAAAATTTATTTATTTCCAATTTTCTATTGTAGGGAATCATTTTAACCTATTTTCCATATATTTTATTTTTGGAGAAAATAATTTGAATAAAAACCAAATAACTCCAAATGGACTTTAAATTTGATTCTTTTAAACTTCCAACTCATATTTCATATGTTTTGAAGAAGTCATTTTATCTTCTCTCATGAAAATCATTGAGTTGCATAAAGTTTCTGAATTTGAAATATGTCCAAATGAAATTCAAATATTTTCAAAAACCCTTTTCATTTAATTAAAATGGAAGAAGTCATGTCATCTTCTCTCTAGGGTTTTCGGATGAAATGAATTTGAATTCATGGAGATCATAAATGCAAATGAAAGTTTGGGAAAGTCCTTTTATTCCCTCTCATTTAACTTTCCTAAAGTTTCAAATTTCACTCAATTTCACACAAGCAATCATACAATCAATCAAAACTATTTATTTGAGATAACATTCCAAAATTTAGAATTTTGGGATGTTACAAACCTACCACCCTTAAAATGAATCTCGCCCTCGAGATTCGGAGAGGCTAGAAAGAAATAGGTTAGGTTCGGGGGTCTTCTCAAAATTCATCGATCATCACAGGGGGTCTGGGGTGCTACCACCCTTAGAAACATTGTTACGGTTCCATCAAAACTCATATACTCCGTCCTTATTCTTGACAGTGTCGGTATTCTCAGATTCCCGAGAAAATTCCTACTCTGGTTCTTCCGGTAGTGGCATAACCTTTTCCCTCGATTCTTGTGTCCTTTCATCTTGGTAGGGTACCTCTGTGACTGGGCCTTCTTAGCTAACAGGTCTGGCACCAATACTAAACAACTATCAATATCTCATGGTGGTCATCAATTTATGGTTTCTCCTACAGGAAATGGGTCTGGGCTTCATCCTCACCGTATGACCTACGATGGGCAACAACTGCCTTGTACAAGGGAAAATTGGCATACCATTCTAAGGTTCAAACAAGGTTTTGATCATCGTCGCTCTACTATGGGTAAGTCACTCAGATTTACCATCCCATATAGCAAAGCGAATAATAAGAGTAAGTCGGTATGGTGATCAATCCATCCCGCACCCAAATCATTACCTTGTATATGGTTTAGCGAATCTCGCATTCTAACACTCGGTCATCCTCACAAGCATTGCAGAATTTCTCTTGTCGGCGAACTAAGTTCGGATAATCCATGGATTCTGCAAGCCAAACACAACATCTATCGTTTTTCAGAACTCTCGGGTTTTGCGTAACTCCTATAAGATCGTCTGTTGTTAAAGGCATATCCTCTTCCAGGGTTTTTCCTTCAGCAAGAGTGTGCTTGCTTCTTGGAAGGTCCTGGGGCCTGTGGGTTATGGCCCATATCATCACTTGTAAACCTTGAACTCATCATCGGGGCAACTGCTCGCTATTCCAACATCCAACTTCCTAGCATTCTTAAACCCATCCAATTGTACTGTCTCCCTTCCTTCTATTGGTACCAAACTAAGACGTGATTACTCAGACTCATCATGGAATTACAATTGCTCCATATTGCCAACATTCTGCCTCCTTTATATCCAATAGTACTTCATCCCTTCATATTCCTGGGATACCCCACATATCGAGATAAAACTTATACTTATGAATTCCACTCCGTGGAACATCATTATCCTTTCCAGGGGTCAAGGGTACTCACAGGGTACTACCACCCTTGAAATGCACAAATTCTTCCATAGGCCATATTTCTCATATCCTCGAAAATGGTCAAAATCCTTCTTCCTGGAGTAACAACTCATAAAATCCAAATCAGTACCAAATGATGCTATGTTTATTGATTCTCAAATTATTACAATCTCCTGCATTTCCATCACATGCCTCAACACAACACCTCAATACAAAAGGGTTGTTCCCACTACTTCTACTGCTACTTCATTTCTTTGTTGCAAACTCGACTATTTAGCTCAAGCCTCCTTCTCTTTGGGACAATCCCTGGCAAAGTGCCCTGCTTCATTACAGCAGAAACATACTACTTCTGACAAATCTCGTGGTTTCCTTGTGATTACATAGCCTTCTTGGGTCCTCGGCTTCCTTTTGGGCAACCGCTGAAGTAGTGCCCTGACTCCTCACACCTGAAACAGGTGATATGACTCAGGTCCTTCCTGGAATCCAATCTATTTCTCTTCCTGGACTTTTCTGTTCCAATCAGGACTTCTATTTCTTGTGGGTCATACTCTACTTCCTCTGTCGGGAATTCTACTAGGTCCCCATTCAGACAATTCTGGGAGAAGTGTCCTTCTTCTCCACATGAATAGCATGACTTGGTGCAGGGTTTAATTGAGTCTTCTTCGGGTGTGTCCTCCACCTCTTCCTTCATCCCAGGTTCTTCTAAAATTTCCATGAGGGCTCCTTTCATTTCTTCTTTCTTCTGCTGGATAGTTCTTCGAACCATGGGGTAAATGTGACACTGAGCAGGGTAGTGGGTAGCCCCTTCACACAAGAAACAGGTAATCTGCCTAGTTGTGCATTCATCAGCTGGGTGACTTTCTTCACAGTGAGGACATTCATCCTTGTGTTCTTTTATGGTTGTGTCCTATTTCTCCACAGAGCTTACATGCACACGGTTTCTTCATATCATTTCCATAAGGCTTTAACTTCTGGGACACAAGCCGAGACTTTAGCAGAGTCTAACTTAAATTCCTTCCAAGTGGTTACTCCTTGCCATCCATTGATGGTTTGGTACATCATCCACCAAGTAGCAGCACCTCTTTCCAAGCACTGAAGAGCATGCTGGGACATATCCTTTCCGGCTATAGTGTGATTCTTCATGTTATCTTCCATGTTCTGAATCCGTCGGTCTGTCTCCAGTTGACTTATCGGTTAAAAAAATATGAGTTCATCTCCATTCATCCTCTATTGGGTCCATGGGTTTTGGGGTGAGATAAGAGAGATAGAGAGGGATACACACAATACAAATAATAGTTTTGAAGAGATGGGTTTTTATTTTGTGGTTGTCGGGAAAACATCAAACAAATGACAGCTCACAATCGTCGCATCTAACGTAGGTATATAACAGGGGTTTGGTCTTCTAAAGGTCAATAAATCTTCAAAGTCGCCAAACTCCTCAAGTCTTGTTCATGTCTCCGCTGGCTTTCTTCCGATTGTGCTTCCTTCTCAAGTTCTTTTGCCAGATCATCTCTGTTGACGCGAAGTCTCTCATGACGTCTTTTAATATTTCAGGAGTTACGTTCCAAACTTCTGGGTTTCAACATCCTTGGCATGAGCCATGGTACTACTGTCCTTCAGTTCCTGACGGATCTCTGGTATCTCGAGGTTTTGCTCCTCTAGCTTGGCTACTTTCAGCTTCTGGGTCCCGATTTCTTCACGAAATGCTTCCTTGTCAAATACGGCTTCCTAAAGGTCCATCTTAAAATCCTTGATGTAATACTCCACATCCTGGTGATACACCGGCTAAGGTTTAAAATTTCGTCTTTTGCTGATAGGTGCTCCATTAGCCTTCTACTATCCAATCCTTTTGCAGAAATGCATGCTTACTCAGCACGGTGACAATAGCATAAGCGGGCGATAACATCATGGATAGCCGTGTTTATGCCCATGTTACTGCCATGAGCTATCATTCCATAATTGATATCTCTTGCCTTAGGGTTTTCTTGACAAAAACTTTGGGTTCTAATGCTTCATGTTCTGGTCTTTCTCCGATACACCTTGATCTCGGGTATTGACAGCTTCAATAGTCTGACAAGTTCCACAAGGGTAACCTTCCTAGGTCATACGAATCTGGAAAATTCTTTAGATCCTTCAAAATTCTCCTAGTCTTCGGAGTCTTCGGCTGTTATAGTTTCCATTATTGTAATGCACGGTAAAATCCTCTCCATTACGAAGTGGTCTTAGTTGTCCGATATCTTGTACTTCTTTGAGTGGTCTCATCAGCTGAATCTACGTGTGGTCAAAAGAGTAAAGGGGTATAGTCTAACTAAAAGGGAATATTTGAATAAGCTCAGAAGAGAGGTAAAAGATCCTTTTGAAATAAAGTTTTAGAGAAAATCTTTCCTATGGGCTTGCCATTTTCTAGGGGTCATGTCCTACAGTCAACATGTGCTCTGGTACCATCTTGTAGCGACCCGACCCAAATGGATCAAGTCTCTGTGCTTAAGTGTCATCCCTGGATCGGTATGCTGACACACACAGTACTCGAGGATTTATAATAGAGGTAAATCACATGTATAAAGTAACGTAAATACTATTACCTCAATCCATATAGAGGAAGTAACAACAACGGCAAAGTTGAGTGTAGACATCGTAAACCTAACGTATCACTTACTCATCGTAAGAATCCTGCAACATGAGACGTTGCAGCCATGTAGGTCAGTACATTGAATGTAATGGCAATTTCACACTGTAGAGCAATGCTGAATAATGGCTATCACTACATGCATATTTGGCTGGTCGAGGCTCTACGGTTATCATTTGCATAAAGCTAGTTTTTCCCCTACAACAAAGGAATATATTTTATTTAACTACAAAGTTTGTTGAAAACATTGAGAAGGTTCCTCTGACTCAATCCCAAAATAGTAATTATCAACCCAACAAATTAATTAAGTAAAGTGATGAGATCAAATCAATAATTCAAGAACCAGATACTCAAGATGTCCATAACTGGCGACACGGCTAATCATGATTAGTGTGTACACTCCAGAGGTTTGCGCACTTTTCCCCACAAGACTCGATCTCCTCCGTTGTTTTTCTCGCACTACATGGTGTTTGAGAAACGGATGATCGAGACACAGTCTTTCAAAAGCATTAACTCTTTCGATGGGTAGACTGTACCACCTACATCCCCTACATCTGCTAGTCTACCACTGAAAGAGGTCACACAACATACTCAACTATGCCAGAGCCCATAATGGCTTGTGGCTGCACATGGAAGTTTCTAGCATGAATAATCTTATGATCCCTTTGAGCCTGGGTGGCGAACCATAGGATGATCACACGGGTTCCCCGGGATCTCCTAGGACAACACTGGTATATCCCCAGGTGTCCGGGCAAGCCACTGGTATATCCCTAGGGTGCCCAACCAATCCACCCAGATGTGTATTTAAGTAGCCACCTTAAGTTAACCATTAATTAACAACTCTCACATCTGTCATGGATACACTCAACCAATCCACGTCTACGAGCATAGCATAGCAGTATAAGCATAACGTAGAAGTAACTCCCAGGGGTTTGATATAAAGGACAATAGATTCTACCTCATCAACTACTTCCCAAAAACCCACATATTAATCAGATCCTACTCATGCAATGTTTGAGGGTTGAAACTAATGCATAGAAAACTAGGTAATGAAAAGTATGATCAAAGTGTGAACTTGCCTTGTACAGTTGATGAAGATGATTCGCACTCATAACTCCTGATAGTTCTACTCGTCACACTCCGGTCAATCTATCGTAAGCAAGCAATTGCATACATAAGCACTCATGTAAAAGAATCGAAGAAAAGATCTCGGAAAACTTCGAAAACAAGCAAAATAACTCTTGCAACATAAAACAATTTCTAACAGTACCAAAATTGGGTGAATTTGGCCTTATCAGAAAGTTTAGGTCAAGAGCTTCAATTTGCAAAAATAATCAACTCAAACGGAGTTATAAAACTCAAGTTACGATCAAACGAAGTTTGAATTCAAATCTGTTTGAACTGAAATTTTAAATTTTCAAAAACATGTTCAAGTTGATTATCTAGATAGAGGAGATAATAACAAAGAAGTGGGCGTTGGTTTCGTTGGATTTTGACAAGCGAGTAAAAAGTTGTTGTCGTTTGAAGAACAGGGACTAATATGTAAATAAAGTATTCACGGATGGGTCCCTGGCCCAAAATAAAAAGAAAAATAAAATCTATCGAGCGAACGCTCGCTAACAGAACCTAACGAACGCAAATCGTTCGCTACCGAACCTAATGGACGAACGTCCGCTAAATAACTTAACCTAAATAACTAAACCGATCTAATAAAATAAAAGTGAACTAATAAAATAAAACCAGGAAGATTTTAGCGGTTCTACCAGTTCGGGAAAATAAACCGGCGGCGGCGGCTACTCCGGCGAGGCGACGGCGCGGCGGCAACTTGGATCGGGCGGCGGCTCCGGGGTCGGCGGCGATGCGCTGAGACGGTGGCGAGCGCGGCGCGGGGCGCAGCGGTGCGCGGCAGAGGCGGCGCAAGGCGGCGGCAGTGCCGCTAGCTACGGCGGTGAAGTGTGGCAGCAGGCGGCGGTGCGAGGGCACGATGGCGGCGAGGCGGCGTGCGGCCCCCGGGGCCCGGGGCTCGGCTATATATAGCCTCGGGGGGCTCGGGACGAGTCCGGCGGTGACACGGCTTCGCCGGGGCCGCGCGAGACGAGGACTCCCGGCGAGAGGCGGTTGCCGGCTGGGCTGGGTTCGGCCCAGTTGGCCCGGTCCGGAGAAGAAGTTTTTTAAATAGTCAGACAAAAAGAATAAAACAAAAAGAAATAAAAATATTATATAGGCATATAATATATCAAAAGATTTAGAAAAGGATTTTCTACAATATGAACATTTTTCTAGCACCAAATAAAATCCACAAAAATTCAATACAGCAAAGAGTGCTACTGCTATAATAAAACCCAATAAAAATCATTTTAAAAATACCAAAATGATTCCAAATTTATTTATCTCCAATTTTCTATTGTAGGGAATCATTTTACCCTATTTTCTGTATATTTTATTTTTGGAGAAAATAATTTGAATAAAAACCAAATAACTCCAATTGAAAGTAATTTCAAATGGACTTTAAATTTGATTCTTTTAAACTTCCAACTCATATTTCATATGTTTTGAAGAAGTCATTTTATCTTCTCTCATGAAAATCATTGAGTTGCATAAAGTTTCTGAATTTGAAATATGTCCAAATGAAATTCAAATATTTTAAAAAAAACTTTTCATTTAATTAAAATGGAAGAAGTCATGTCATCTTCTCTCTAGGGTTTTCGGATGAAATGAATTTGAATTCATGGAGATCATAAATGCAAATGAAATTTTGGGAAAGTCCTTTTATTCCCTCTCATTTAACTCAATTTCACAAAGTTTCAAAGATCATAAAGTTTCAAATTTCACTCAATTTCACACAAGCAATCATACAATCAATCAAAACTATTTATTTAATATAACATTACAAAATTTAGAATTTTTGGATGTTACATGACATGACTTAGCAAATCTTGCCAGATTCAAGAACCCCGGGTCATTGGAGGGAAAAATAACCCGGTCCTGGAGGCTGTTGCCATATTGATGAAAATTTAAAGGCCGGCAGAAAATTTCCGGCTCAAAATGAAGATTCCGGTTTAAAATCCGGCTCAAGAGACATCTCTCTACCATAAAGCTTTGAAGCTCTCAATATCCGGTTTAACATCCGGTTCAAAAAGAATCCATCTCTCGCAAGTTCGAGTTCTCAAAAAAATTAAACGTTGCCAAAGAGAGCTTGGTGCCATGATGCGCGGTTCAAACATGTGTATCCTGCCTTATTGGCTTATCTTATTGGTCACTTGGGGGCTTCCTGCTCAATGAGCATAGTTGTGCTTACCCTCTTGCTCCGGCTTACACGCCTTATTACAAATCACTTGGAGGCTTGATGCCCGAGTTACAGGGACCAAAGAGAGTTTGTTGCACAGCACAACTCAAACATAGGTACCCGGCGAGCACAGCTCAGAAATATATCACTTGGGGGCTTCCTGCTCATCGAGCATAGCTATGACTACCCTTGTTGATCCGGCTTATATGCCTGAAATAAAATGTTACTTGGGGGCTCTTTGTTCAACGGACAAGAGTTTTTATGACCCTTGTAATAGGCTTAAAAGCCAGGCTTGGAAGCCAGGTGTATTCACCTAAAAACATGGGTTATCCTGACTTTTTAAGTCTGCCACTCCGCCCAGGTAATCCTGGCACGACCCGCCGTACTTTTGACAAGTCAATCTTATACAGACCCTGAACTTGTCAAAGTTAAAACGACGATTGGTTATGTGAGGTCCGGCTTATAAGGTTTGTATGAAGGTTTAACTCAGTGGTTGTGCGGCCCTTGAAAGCACTTGATTTTTTAGGCCTGGCCGCCTATGAAAGTCTTGATTTTTTTGTTATTTGATTTGAACATTTTTGAGGTTCCTCTCTTGTGACATATTAATACATGGTTAAAAACCGATGAGGGCTATGATGCCTTATGGTTCATACATGAAACTACCCAGTGTTTATTAACCCGGCCTAGCTTTGGACTATAAGTCGCCAGTGTATATGATCTTATATACTTAGAAGCGCTATGCTCTAAGTTTTGGGATATTAGCCCTTGCTGCTTATGGCGTATTAAGCCGGCGGTATATGTCAAATTGCACAAAGCTTTTTACGCTCAATCTTTTGGGTTATCACCCTTATTGCGCTGGTATAATAAGCTGGCAGCGTGAACAAATATCACAGGAACTGGTTTTCAAACCAGATTATATTATTCAAATCTTGAATAGGCAACATGGCTGGATTTTTATTACGGTTATCAATAACCAGTATTATGACTGAGGTTTTCAAAGTCGCTTCAGCACAATGGCTATTACTTTATCAATGGATATGATTTATTCTGCAATGGAAGGAATAGTCCCGAGTCACTGCAGGCTTACGGCCCGGCACTTGGGGGCTACATGATTCAAGTTGAGATTACATCAAATATGCAAGTCCCATGTCACTGCCAGCATGCACCAAGGCACTTGGGGGCTAATGCAAAGTCATTTCTTGCTCACCTTATTGAAGACCCGACTCATCACATCGTAATGAGCCGGCCCTTGGGGGCTACCAATTGCTCCTGTCAAAAATTCAAGGTACACAAGCCTGAATCCATTATTTTGAAGGGTTCATTGCTCAGTTGGTAGAGTACAAAGCTCTTAACCTTATGGACGTGGGTTCGAGCCTCATGGTGGGGTTTACATCATATGATGTTATTTTCAATGAAGTATATATAAAGTCCCAACTCAGTATTGTCTTGCTGAGCCGGCCCTTGGGGGCTACACGTTGTTGTTCAAGTCTACATGATCATATCAACAAAGTCCCTGCTCATTATTGCATAATGACCCGGCCCTTGGGGGCTACACTGGCTGAAGTTTCTATGAGCATAAGGTAATTATAAGCCCCAGGTTGCTGCAAGCATGACAACCCGGCACTTGGGGGCTACATATATGGAATATTCAGTTTTGACTAGTGACTACGATGAACAAGATGGATTTCTTCAAGGTTGCGACATTTATATTGAAGCAAGTCTTAAGCTATTACTACGCTCCCTTAAGACTTGGGGGCTACAAGTGATATGCATATAAGGGAGGTACATTTTCAAGCTTGATGTTAGCAAACAATTATGATCAGGTGCTGTCAATATTTACAAGCCGGCAGTTTTGGCAATTATAAATCGCGAACCTCTACATCCTCAAGATGGCAGATCACCAGATGGATGTCTTGACCAATATTTTTTAAGCCGGAGCTTTGGAAACCGATTCAAATGGATTATTTCTTAATATTTCTCTACAAGAGACCAATGTCAGCAAATTGATTATGAAGCTGGCCTATTGACCCAGATTATTCAGAAGAAGTGCTCGGATTTTTTGCATTGGCAAAGTTTGAACATATCTGCTAAAGGAGACTTGCTATGATATCATGGACACGCATCCAGGAGGAAATGACAAGGACTTAAGGATGATCAGGTACCGGCTCAGGAAAACTTTTAAACCGGAGCATAACCTGTCAAATTTGTTCTTGTGTTTATTTTGCAGTATAAGTTTACCATGGATAAATCCAAGCTAAACTGGGGGCTAATGTCGGGGATATATCCCGCGGTGTAACCCGCCGGATGTATGACCCAGCTAGAGCTTGGCGACTAACTGGCGACCAGCCCAGACCTGGCAGTTTACGGGCAGCCCGCGTGAACATTGCAACTCACTGGTGACCCGACGGGCGGATCAGACGGGCGACAAGGCCTAAGGCCCGGTTGGCCGGTTCATGTGATGGTGGGCCGACTTAAGAGGAAAGGCATGAGGAATATTTCCCTTAAAGGATCAAGACCCGGACTTGTATCCGGCTTGTATTAGAAGATAGACTAGTCCTAATCCTATTGGGACTCCACATGTAACCCGCCCCTCCAACTTATATAAGGAGGGGCCGGGCACCCCAAGAGGGACAAGCTGAATAATCTTTAAGACTAGACACAACTAGAGGAAGCTGGCTTATGCGGCGACTCCCTCATGAGCATAATGAGACCTAGCCACAAACAGCATGTAGGGCTATTACCGGATGATGTTTCCCGGGGCCCGAAGTTGTCTAAACCCTTGTCTTGTGTTGCGTCTTCCGATTCCGATCAAACCCTCTCAAGCTACTACGTAGATGCGCTGGCCTCACGACTAAGTCCTCTCACTAGGACATCTGCCGTGACAATTCCACGACACCTTCCGGTGACTCGATAAGTACCCGGTGCTTCCCGGAACACTTCTGGTGTCCGAATACTATCGTCCTATATATCAATCGTTACCTCTCGACCATTTCGAGACTCCTAGTCATGTCTGTGATCTCATCCGGTACTCCGAACAACATTCGGTCACCAAATCACATAACTCGTATAATAACAAATCGTCATCGAACGTTAAGTGTGCGGACCCTACGGGTTCAAGAACTATGTAGACATGACCGAGACACCTCTCCGGTCAATAACCAATAGCGGAACCTGGATGCTCATGTTGGCTCCTACATATTCTACGAAGATCTTTATCGGTCGTACCATAATGACAACATAAATTATTCCCTTTGTCATCGGTATGTTACTTGCCCGAGATTCGATCATCGGTATCTTCATACCTAGTTCAATCTCGTTACCGGCAAGTCTCTTTACTCGTTCCTTAATACATCATCCCGCAACTAACTCATTAGTCACATTGCTTGCATGGCTTCTTATGATGTGTATTACCGAGAGGGCCCAGAGATACCTTCCCGATACTCGGAGTGACAAATCCTAATCTCGATCTATGCCAACCCAACAAACACCTTCGGAGATACCTGTAGAGCATCTTTATAATCACCCAGTTACGTTGTGACGTTTGATAGCACACAAGGCATTCCTCCGGTATCCGGAGTTGCATAATCTCATAGTCGAAGGAATATGTATTTGACATGAAGAAAGCAATAGCAATAAAACTGAACGATCAATATGCTATGCTAACAGATGGGTCTTGTCCATCACATCATTCTCCTAATGATGTGATCCCGTTCATCAAATGACAACACATGTCTATGGTCAGGAAACTTAACCATCTTTGATTAACGAGCTAGTCTAGTAGAGACTTACTAGGGACACGATGTTTTGTCTATGTATCCACACATGTATCAAGTTTCCGGTTAATACAATTCTAGCATGAATAATAAACATTTATCATGATATAAGGAAATATAAAATAACAACTTTATTATTGCCTCTAGGGCATATTTCCTTCACGAATATCATCGTCCTATATATGAATCTTTACCTCTCGACCATTTCGAGACTCCTCGTCATGTCCGTGATCTCATCCGGGACTCCGAACAACATTCGGTCACCAAATCACATAATTCAAATAATACAAAATTGTCATCGAACGTTAAGCATGCGGACCCTACGGGTTCGAGAACTATGTAAACATGACCGAGACACCTCTCCGATCAATAACCAACAGCGGAACCTGGATGCTCATATTGGTTCCCACATATTCTACGAAGATCTTTATCGGTCGTACTGTAATGACAACATACGTTATTCCCTTTGTCATTAGTATGTTACTTGCCCGAGATTCGATCGTCGGTATCTTCATACCCAGTTCAATCTCGTTACCGACAAGTCTCTTTACTCGTTCTGTAATGCATCATCCCGCAACTAACTCACTAGTCACATTGCTTGCAAGGCTTATTATGATGTGCATTACCGAGAGGGCCCAGAGATACCTCTCTGATACTCGGAGTGACAAATCCTAATCTCGATCTATGCCAACCCAACAAACACCTTTGGAGATACCTGTAGAGCATCTTTATAATCACCCAGTTATGTTGTGACGTTTGATAGCACACAAGGTATTCCTCCGGTATCTGGGAGTTGCATAATCTCATAGTCAAAGGAATATGTATATGACATGAAGAAAGCAAATAAAACTTAACGATCATTATGCTAAGCTAACGGATGGGTCTTGTCTATCACATCATTCTCCTAATGATGTGATCCCGTTCATCAAATGACAACACATGTCTATGGTTAGGAAACTTAACCATCTTTGATTAACGAGCTAGTCTAGTAGAGGCTTACTAGGGACACGATGTTTTGTCTATGTATCCACACATGTATCAAGTTTCCGGTTAATACAATTCTAGCATGAATAATAAACATTTATCATGATATAAGGAAATATAAAATAACAACTTTATTATTGCCTCTAGGGCATATTTCCTTCACGAATATCATCGTCCTATATATGAATCTTTACCTCTCGACCATTTCGAGACTCCTCGTCATGTCCGTGATCTCATCCGGGACTCCGAACAACATTCGGTCACCAAATCACATAATTCAAATAATGCAAAATTGTCATCGAACGTTAAGCATGCGGACCCTACGGGTTCGAGAACTATGTAAACATGACCGAGACACCTCTCCGATCAATAACCAATAGCGGAACCTGGATGCTCATATTGGTTCCCACATATTCTACGAAGATCTTTATCGGTCGTACTGTAATGACAACATACGTTATTCCCTTTGTCGTCAGTATGTTACTTGCCCGAGATTCGATCGTCGGTATCTTCATACCCAGTTCAATCTCGTTACCGACAAGTCTCTTTACTCGTTCTATAATGCATCATCCCGCAACTAACTCACTAGTCACATTGCTTGCAAGGCTTATTATGATGTGCATTACCGAGAGGGCCCAGAGATACCTCTCCGATACTCGGAGTGACAAATCCTAATCTCGATCTATGCCAACCCAACAAACACCTTCGGAGATACCTGTAGAGCATCTTTATAATCACCCGGTTATGTTGTGACGTTTGATAGCACACAAGGTATTCCTCCGGTATCTGGGAGTTGCATAATCTCATAGTCAAAGGAATATGTATATGACATGAAGAAAGCAATAGCAATAAAACTTAATGATCATTATGCTAAGCTAACGGATGGGTCTTGTCCATCACATCATTCTCCTAATGATGTGATCCCGTTCATCAAATGACAACACATGTGTATGGTTAGGAAACTTAACCATCTTTTATTAACGAGCTAGTCTAGTAGAGGCTTACTAGGGACACTGTGTTTTGTCCATGTATCCACACATGCATCAAGTTTCCGGTTAATACAATTCTAGCATGAATAATAAACATTTATCATGATATAAGGAAATATAAATAACAACTTTATTATTGCCTCTAGGGCATATTTCCTTCATAAACCTGCTTGATTTCCTTTAATCAACATTCTAGAGAACAAATCTACCGCTAGATTGAAAATGAGAGGAGAAAAAGGTTCACCCTGCCTCTGTCACTTGCCTGTGAGGAAGAAATCACTCTCAACTCCATTTAATTTGACACCAACAGAGCCATTCTCAGTCAGGCTCTTAATCCAAACAATCCACTTGGAACCAAAACCCCTAAGAGCTAGCACTTCATATACAAAGTCCAAATTAGCTTTATCATATGCCTTCTCATAATAAATTTTAAAAACTAACCCCTGCTGCCCAGAAGAATGAACAACATGGAAAATCTGATGAGCTGTTTTGGATTCAAATGTTTCATGCTATAGTTAGATCTATCTTAATTTGTCTATTGTATTTGCGGATGCTTGCGAGAGGGGGTAATTATAAGTAGATTGTTTGTTCAAGTAAGAACAACACCTTAGCTCCGATCCACCCACATAATAACTTATCAAAGCAGTGAACACAAGTCAATGAATCATGGTGAAAGTAACTAGACGAAATTCTCGTGTGTCCTCAAGAACGCTTTAATTACTACTCCCTCCGTTCCTTATATAAGGTGTAATTGTTTTTTCCCAAAAAATTCGTAATGAAAGGTGTATTTCTCTTTTCCTCTCAGTTTTTCGTGTGTGCCCTTTCACCATCCAGTACATGCCTTAGATAAAAAGTAGCACATTGTCCCCAATAGGAAGGTAGTAAAAAGGAATCTCTCTCCCTGATTGCATGCACTCACATTTCTCTCTCTCTCTCCCATCCCACAGGCCACGGGTTGATTTTATTTTGGTGCAGCGAGATCCAGTTGCCTTTTATTAGGTCGCTGGTTATTTAGTTGCCGCTAATTAAACTTCTAACTATTTAATTAGTTGAGGGTATTTCATCCAAAATTCTTCTCAATTTTGTGCCTTGGTGACCACGCCTAAAAAGTTACACCTTATATAAAGGAACGGAGGGAGTATAAGAAATACTTCTGGCCTGTCCTTTGCAATAAAAAGGATTGGGAGATCTTGTTGCACCATGTTACTTTGGTTACTTGTTATGAATTATCTTATTATCAAACTATCTGCCACAACTACTTTATAGCACTTGCAGAGAATACCTTGTTGAAACCGCTTATTGATTTCTTCTACTCCTCGTTGGGTTTGCACTCTTCCTTATTGAAAATACTATGATTGATCCCCTATACTTGTGGGTCATCACTAGCTCGGGGATGGTTTTGTCCAGGTACACGTACATGCCCGCAACTCTAAACTACTGTAGCACTTGGGCATGCCATATGATGTAATTAGTGCATGTGAGTTTTTTGGAGACTTGAGAGTTCAGGCCGAAGGAAAAGGATGAGCCAGAGGAGGATGCCATGGGAGGGAGGTGGTCGAGGAAGGTTAGATCTGATGGAAGAGAAGATCTTTGTATACCATGTGAAATATTATGAAGCATCGCAACCTCTATGAGGGGGGCGTTGCTACTTGTGAGCTGCATTGAGATTTCCTCGAAGAAGAGAGGATGATGCAGTACAGTAGAGATAAGTATTTCCCTCAGTTAAGAACCATTGTTATCAATCCAGTAGGATAACCACACAACACCTGGTTAGTAGTACCTGCACACAAAATAACAAATACTTGCACCCAACGCGGACAAGGGGTTGTCAATCCCTCGACGGTTATTTGCAAAGATTAAATTTTGTAGTGATAGATAGATATATAAAACACAAAATAAATAAAGTAAAGAAAAATTGCAGCAAGGTATTTTTCGATTTTAATATATGATAAAAGTAGACCCGAGGCCATAGTTTTCACTAGAGGCTTCTCTCTTAAAAATAGCATACTATGGGTAAACAAATTACTGTTGGGCAATTGATAGAAAAGCGAATAATCATGACGATATCCAAGGCAATGATCATGTATAGAGGCACCACGTCCGAGACAAGTAGACCGACTCGTGCCTGCATCTACTATTATTACTCCACACATCAACCGCTATCCAGCATGCATCTAGAGTATTAAGTTCATAAAGAATGAAGTAAGGCCTTAAGCAAGATGACATGATGTAGGAAAAGTAAACTCATGCATGAATAAACCCCATCTTTTTATCCTTAATGGCAACGATGCAAATACGTGTCATGTCCCTTTCTGTCACTGGGATTGAGCACCGCAAGATCGAACCCATCATAAAGCACCTCTCCCATTGCAAGAAAAACCAATCTAGTTGGCCAAACCAAATTAATAGATCGGAGAGAAATAAGAAGCTATAATAATCATGCATAAAAGATTTCAGAGAAGACTCAAATAATATTCATGGATAATCTGATCATAAACTCACAATTCATCGGATCCCAAAAACGCACCGCAAAAAGTGATTACATCGAATGGAACTCCAAGAACATCGAGGAGAACATTGTATTGAAGATCAAAGAGAGAGAAGAAGCCATCTGGCTACTAACTATGGGCACATAGGTCTGTGCTAAACTACTCACACATCATCTGAAGGCCAACAAGGTTGATGTAGAGCCCCTCCGTGATTGATTCCCGCTCCACCAGAGTGTTGGAAAAGGCCTCCATATGGGATCTCTCAAGAACAAAAGCTTGTGGCAGTGGAAAAAATATTTTGGGTGGCTCTCTGTTGGTTTCTCGATTTTAGAGAATTTATAGAGGCGGAATTAGGTCAAACAGGTGAACATGGGCCCCACGAGCCACCAGGGCGCCTACCCCCTAAGCGCGCCCTGGTGCCTCATGGGCTCCTCCTTCATCTTCTGGCCCTCTCCCAAATCTTCTAGGGTCTCTTTTGTCCAAAAAAAATCTTCAAAAAGTTTCGTGACATTTGGACTTTGTTTGGTACTGATATTCTGGAAAACAAAAAACAGGCAAAAAACAGCAGTTGGTACTAGGCACTAAGTTAATAGGTTAGTCCCAAAAATTGATATATAATTGCTTGTAAATGCATATAAAACATCCAAATTGATACTAAAATAGCATGGAACAATAAAAAATTATAGATACGTTGTAGACGTATCAACCGTGTGGGGTTTTATCTATCTTCGGGGCTTATCCCGTATCGCATACAAGTCTGATGGTTACATCTGTGAGGATCATGAGAAGATCAGGAGAATAACAGAGAGATTACAACAAATCAAAATATATCTCCTAAGAACCTAACCGTGTGGCGGCCATGACTGTAGGCGGCTCGAAAATTTCCCTCCCTTAGTCTAAATATAATGTCTATAGTCCATCATTTAGAACTCCCTTGGAAGAAATAAGGATAAATACATGTTTCGAGTATCTGCTAGAGTGATTTTTTTGCCTCTTAGCCCTTATATTGGCGGTTTCAATAAAAGAATGGTGCTTCTAAAGAATCTGCTAGAGTTGCTCTTACACTTGAGGACATCACTCCCGCCTTAAGTGGGAGCCAAGAAACCAATGCCATAGAGGCACTTAAATTGGCGAGTACATTAGGCCAGTCTACTTTTTTCTGATAAATGGTGCTTTATTACATAAAAAGTTTAAGCATTACACCCAGCCCCTGCATAACTATTATGCACATAGCCGAAGATCAGCCATATTTTTATTTAATTAATTTCTAAGTTCTAGAAGTAAGATTTGAGTAATTTACACGCAGCATCCAAAAACATTATTGACTTTTAGTACAGTAATAGATTTCTCAAAAAATGTGTTGATACCAAAACAAAATATGTTTCATGTATATCAAATAGAGCATTAATGTAACTCATAAGCTGTTCCCATAGCAAAAAATGTCCTGATTTTTTTTTCAAATTGTGGCATGAAGATTCCTTTGTCATCGGCTGTAGATATAATAATGAATTCTAAATGTTTTAAAAACATGTGTCTGTTAAAGGACTGGGTTAATTTGGCGTCGCCGGTAACAGTTGGATGTTAGTTACTGATCATGCAAGGTTCACATGCACATGCATATGCAGTTTAAATTAACATGACCATATTTTGCCTTGGCACGTGGGATATTAATGTGGTTATCAACAATATACTTTTCCTTTGGCGGGAAGATTAGCTAATCATAGGAATTCTAACTCTGTTAGCTAAACCAACAGCTACTAGAATGCCCATGAAATTGGTGATATATATGCATGAACCTGGCTGAACCAACAGCTTGAAACAATCATGCATGAGATTTCAACCACTGTTCTAGCAGCTATATACATACATATATTTAACCATACCCAAACTTGCCATTTAAAGGCTTACGAAATGCCATAAGATAAACGAAACCCGATATTCTAGTAGCCAGGTTCATGCATATATATATATCGCCCAATCCAATCATATAAATCCTCTATGATTTTGTAATGTGTCGTGCACAATTTTCTGTGCCAATCATTGGCAAGGAAAATAGTGGGTGAAGAGCGCAGACAAAAATAAATACCTTGACAGGCACAGCATAAATTAAGCAGTGGAATACTTTGATGCATCTTCCAAGCGTGAAACTGAAAGGGACATCTGTTCTGCTAATTCCAGCTAGCTCCTCTTCACCAATCAAAAGGAAATGTTCCGTGCTTGCTTGGTAAAATGAAATGGTGGTAACTGAAAAGGGGTCATGCACGGTAGGATTTACACTCGCGGATAAAATCTATAGCTTCTTTGCAAACATCTGATGTGGAATCACACAATAGTGGAGCTCACTTTCTGTTGATTAATTTTCACCACTGTAGATTGTGCAAGTAAAGCACACACTTTCCACTGGTTCAGGTGTGTGCAGGGTAGCTGTAGGGCAGTGGCGGTACCTACCCGATACTTTTGAACCCGGTCAAGCCGCAACAAGACCAAGTGTCTAGAATGCCTTTTCTTCTTGTTGCTTTTTTGTAGCACGTAGATGAACACATCAAGGCATGAAGTATTGTGAATTTCAGTTCATGGACATGTAAATCATGTGTGTGTGTGTGTGTGTGTGTGTGTGTGTGTGTGTGTGTGTGTGTGTGTGTGTGTGTGTGTGTGTGTATAGGAGTTGGAAGAATCTCAATATCCACCCCATCAATGTCAGGTGAACTAACATACATACATATTTGCTACTCCTCACTGATTGATTGGATACTTAGCGATGATCTGAGGAATTAAATAAGTTTGCTATCCATTGCTGCGTGGAAATGGATATTATTGGTTTAGGTATGGTTTGACAAGGCATGGATGTTGACTCGTTAACAGGGGACAGCGCCAAGCTAATTAAATCCAGGAAACCCGAGGTTTCTCACTTACTTCCTCAAGCAAATGAAATAATTGCAAAGGAGTTGTTAATATACTATGTATGTATAGAGGCAGTCTTCACATAAGGTTGACAAGACGTTTATGACTTTGTGCACAACTGAAATGTCTCGTGATTATCCGCGCGATTGGTTAAGTTGTATAATCGTATGTAGACGGTGTCAAGGTCTAAACGGGGGATTAAGATGGTCATCGCCCGCTGAGTAGAAAAATGGCCGATCAACAAAGCACAAATTTTCTTCAACAGCACATAAAGAATGGATACGTTCTCACGGTGTAAAAACGTAAATTTTGTGCCCCCCTTTATGGACATTCTTTGAACCCTTTGGAGCATGGATGGAAAAGAGAAGGGAAGGGCTGGACATGGACATGGACGCATAAAATAAAGAAACTGCTGCGGGGCCAGCCAATGGGAGATGGCAGTCAGTTCCAATGCGATAAGAGTGCAGTCAGGGAGAGGGAGAGCGAGGGTGGCTTCTTGACAAAAGCCCTTCAAGTCAAGACAAGACCCCCTACTCTACTATACCACCTTCTTCCTCCTCGCTCTCTCTCTCTCTCTCTCTCCCTTTCTCTCTTTCTCTCTTCACAGTTCAAGAGAGAGAGACCAAAACAAATTAAAGCAGGCAAGAAGGGACAAGATCCCCGGCCCTCTCAACTGTGGGATTAGCAAGCGGTACACACGCACCCCACAAGGCAGGCGAAAGAGAGCGTCTGCCTGTCAGATGCATCAAGACAAGAAGTTGCAGGGTGCGTGAAGAGCAAGAAGAACACAGGACAGGAGAAAGAAAGAAAGAAAGAAAGAAACGGTCAAGCCGCCTGCTCTGCTCTGCTCAAGCCGGTCTCTTTTGTGCTGTAAAACCCAGTGCCCTGGTATGTTGTTTGTCTGCATCCTCTTCCTCGCTCGCATGCCTTCTCTTTGCTGAGGTAGATATATAGGCATAAGGGGTCGCCTGTGTGTGTTGCTCATGTGAGGTTTTCTTGAGCGGCATGCAGAAGCAAGGCAGCCAGGAGCGCAAAGAGTCTCTCTACTGGGAGTGGGAGGTCGAGGCAGCAAGAGTTTCGGCTTGGAGGTCGAGGATGGAGGAGGCCAGCAGCAGCTCGGGCCATCCGAGGCACAGGGGCCCTCCTCCTCATCATGTGCTTGGCTATGGTGGCTTCCATGCCGCCATGGCCATGCCAACCAACTCCATGCCTCCCGCGGCCTTCTTGTAAGAGCAACCTCTTCTGTCCCCTCTCTCTCCCTCTTTCTCGTCGTGGTTTTGTCTTGTTTTGTTTTGTCTTGTCTTTGATCTCTCTTCTGCTTCTTTCCCCTATATGGAAAACAATAACCATGATGAACAGCATGCACTTATTTTTCAAGATTTGGCAAACATGAATCCTGATTCATCATCACCTCTGGCCTCTGCATGCGTATTGCCTTGTATGGAGCTTTTTTTGTCGGCTTGCTGTTCTTCATGCTTCATGCCGTCGATCCTGTGTGCGTCTAGATACACACATACATGCATACATACGTAGGAATCTTTGTGTAGATATATCACGTATTTGGTGATGGCAATGTAATGGTGACGGTCTGTACGTGCGTGCAGCAGCGAGCAAGACGGAGGAGGAGGAGGCGGCGCCTACTTCGGGGAGCTGGAGGAGGCCCTCATGCACCAGGCCGCCACGCTCAGCAGCAGCAGCGGCAGGATGATTTCGCATTCCCATTCCCAGCAACAAACTGCAACGGCCACCTCCACGGATCATCCTCATCACCACCACCACCACCACCATGGACACAACCACGCCATGCGTACGTACACACAACACCTCTCTCTCTCTCTAGCCTAGCCAAGCGAGTCCAACAAGAGACCAAAGAGCACAAGGCTGCGAGCCACTTTACCGAGAGGTTAGGGCATCCTAGTCAAAAGTAACCATGCAGTGCGGCAGAAGTGGCAGTTGTGTGTGTGTTGCTTGTGACCCCCTTCTCTCTCTACCCCATGGACCATGGTACTAGCTAGGTAGAGTAGTGAGTGTGTGTATGCATGTAGACTGCAGCAAGCCTCTGGCTCTGGCTTGGCTGGCTCTGTGCAAGCAAGCAAGCAAAAGCACATCTCAAAGGGAATAACCCCCAAGGTCACTTTCAGTTTCACTGCCACAGTGGGCCCACGCGACCGCTGCTACGCCTACCCCTTTGTGATCACAGGCAGTACTAGCGCCGCAGCCTTTGCACTTCACCTCTCTCTCTCTCTCTGCTGTTGCCTGTTGCGATGCATGTCTTGATCTCCTCCTCCCCTATCATATCTTCTTGCAGCCTTCCCCAGTACTGTGGTTGATACTGCTACAGCGGCAGCGGCAGCAGCTAGGCCGCCTCCCACACTGGACATCTTCCCCTCCTGGCCGCTCGCTCTCCATCACCACCACACACCCAAGGTAAATAAATATACTACTACTCCGTATCATCATTCAAGGACAAAATAAAATTACTACAAGCATTTTGCACCTAAAACTGTTTTCACTTATGTGTATATACATGTGTTTGTTTTCTGGGCAAGCAGGAGGGTTCAAATGTGACAGCAGACAGCACGGACTCAGAGAGCAGCAGCAAGAACAACATCAACATGGACTCATCGGATCATCATCATCAGCAGCAGCAGCAACAGCAAGGGATGGTAGGATTAGTCACCGTGGCAGGCCAGTTCCATCAGATTTCACAGCAGCAGCACCACCAGCACCAGCAGCAGGTACATACTACTCTACTGTGAATGATCGTACAGTATCAAATTCATTCAATGCATTGGCATATGCACTGTTGCTTGGCTTCCTGCGTGTCTTTGTTCTTTGCTTCTCCACATTCTCCCCTGGCCATCATCATCCATCTCTCCTACTAGAGCTAGAGTAGATGGCTAGCCTGGTGCCATGTCAGTAGCTAGCTAGGCCACAACTTCCAAGATGCTCATGTAGCAAAATGCTCCTGCCATAGGCAGCACAAGAAAGAGAGAAAGAAAGAATCCACACGGTTGAGGCAGGGTGTGCATTTAAGATGTGTTGCTGCCCCCAAGATCTCCAATCCCAACACGTTAGGTGAACCTTTTTTTTTTCTTTTTTTCTTGTATGGACCTATAGAAACAAATCTAGAGAGCTTGTTGGAATAGCAACATCTTCCTTCCATTCTAGGCACACACATATGGATAGATAGGTGATTAATGTAGAGGATATGTTAGATTAGAGCCTAGCTGCCATGCCATTGCCATTGGTGATGCAATAGGAGACAAGGGATCATTCTTACAATATTGTCTCTAGCAAAGAAACTGTGGCCTCAATTAGTTGGATGCTTGAATAATGCCCACCTTGGGTCAGTGTCTGCTTTAGGTGCACGCTGCTTTCTGGTCAATTGGTGAACTGCCAGTGCCAGGGCATATGTATATCAATATTGTTGGATAGACAACTAAGCAAGACAAAATCTTATGCACTAATTAATTAATCCACGCTTCTTTCTCAAAGAAATATAACAAACAATTCACACTCAGCTGAAAGAGAGCCCTGCAAATTAGGGGGCGACGCGACAGCAACACACCATCAGAAAAGAAAAGCAGGACCTAATATATACTATATATTTTTTGTCTGTTGTTGGAGTGGGTGGTTTCCACCAAATGTACATTGCTGTTTCTTTATATGTGCTTGATGTAACGTGCATGCAGTAGAGACCATACTATATACACTAAGTATTTGCTTGATTCTACCATGGACACATTGTTCTTCCATCTCCCAGCTCTATCATACTAGTAGTGTCTTAAGTGAGCATGATGTGTCAATGATTGCTTCTTATTGACATTCTTCTTCTAATATGCAATGTCGTGACCCATATATTTGAGAGAGAAAAAATCAACTAACTGATTTTAGCTTGTGCTGGACTTCTTATGGTCGCTTGTCATGTGCAGAATATGGCAACAAGTTCCACTCACAGTGACAGGACTGGCAAGGCGGTTGATCCAAAGGTACCATCGAAATCTATGTTCCTGGAGCAATGCAACTCATTTTGTTTTGAGAATCTTGAGATTTATAGTGAGTTCTTCTCCCTTGGTGGTTAGCAGACGACGAGGAGGCTAGCGCAGAATCGAGAGGCTGCAAGAAAAAGCAGGCTTCGGAAGAAGGTGGGCCATGCTTTGTAATCTGAACTGAATTGGTGTTCCCAGCAATGAATTTGCCAAGTTATTGACTTTTGCATGTGCATTATCCATCATGTGTAGGCTTACATTCAGCAGCTTGAGAGTGGCAAGCTGAAGCTTGCTCAACTGGAACAGGATCTCCAGCGGGCTCGTTCTCAGGTGCTTCTCATTTCTGAAGCTAATTCACCATGTGCACCTGTGCATATATGATCACAAAAATCACTCGAGTTAGAAAAATATCATTCAAGTTCCTTCTATGCCAAAGTATCGAGCTAGGTTTTCATATTGTAAAGTGTGATATGAACCTGTGAGCTTTGTGTAGGGACTCTTGGTTGGAGGAGCTCCAGGTGGAAACTCCAGCCCTGGTGTGTAAAGTCAACCCCAGTATCAGCTCTCCTGCGCATTCACTGATTAGAATGTGGTGGGAATTTTGTTAAGATTTGGCATTGGACTGAATACGAACTGTGATGTCTATTTTCCAGGTGCTGCTATGTTCGATGTCGAGTACAACAGGTGGCTGGATGACGACAGCAGGCGCATGATTGAGCTCCGGGGAGGCCTGCACGCGCACTTGCCGGATGGTGACCTCAGGGCCATCATCGACGACACCTTGACCCACTACGATGAGCTCTTTCGCCTCAAGAGTGCCGCTGCCAGGGCGGACGTCTTTCATCTCATCACTGGGATGTGGGCGACCCCAGCCGAGCGCTGCTTCCTTTGGATGGGCGGCTTCCGGCCCTCTGATCTGCTCAAGGCATGTGCCTCTAGCTACACTGAACATTAGCAATGTTATTCCTAAAAAAAATAGAAACGAAATCAACTGTCGTTTTCATTTCATAGTTACTAGCAAAAAAGGTTCATTTGATAGTTCAGGAACCGAATTGCCAAACAAACTCTCGAAGTGTACTAATGATATCCTAATGAAAGTACATACTTCCCACTGTTGCTGCAGACACTGGCACCTCAGCTTGATCCCTTGACTGAACAGCAAATGGTTGGCATCTGCAGCCTTGAGCAGTCATTGCAGCAGGCAGAAGAAGCTCTCACCCAGGGCCTGGAGCAGCTCCATCAGTCATTAGCAATCACGGTGGCAGGCAGCGGGTCTCTTAGCGACGATACCAACATGGGGAGCTTCATGGGCGACATGGCCGTTGCTCTCGGCAAGCTGGCCAACCTTGAAGGCTTTGTCATACAGGTAACCCAAGATGTGTCACTACTCTTCAAACTTGACCATTATGTCAGTGTATGCTAGACTATTCGCTCATCTTATTCAAATTTGTAGATGAACAATGACTGGTAAAACTTGTAGGCAAATGTAGCAACAATCTGTATTCAGGGGAAATTTATTGCTCTGGCCACACCTAAATCATTCTAGCATCAGTTCTGCTACTAACTGTGCCAAGAATAAGTAAACATTTTAAACCTCATAAGTACTTCCACTAATAGTGCAAAAAGTAAGTGATTTGTCAATTTAAAAGGTCAATCTATCCACAATTCGCAAGTTATCATTCTTTTAAACTTCATTTGTTCATCTGGTGTATTCCAAAAAAGTTTACTGCTAGCATCTGCTGTGAGTTTTAGCTGCCAGGAATAAGATCACTGAGGCATGTACTAAAACAACATATGTGACATGTCATTTCCAGGCTGATAACTTGAGGCAGCAGACTCTTCACCAAATGCACAGGATTCTGACAGTTAGACAGGCAGCTCGATGTTTCTTGGCTATTGGCGAGTACCATAACCGCCTCCGTGCCCTAAGCTCCCTCTGGGCTTCTCGCCCTCGAGAGTAAGTACCACACAATTCTTACCTCTGTCCTGTGGTTTCTTTTGCTAAATATGAAGTCTGCTACCTGTAGCTGTTGAAGTTATAGCCTATCTACAATTAAAAAAAATCTAAGTGCATATGATTGAGCAAGGGCTTAATAGAGGCAAGAATCATCTTAGTTTATAATACCCAGATGTGCCCTACTAATCAGCATGGAATCGACCACCCTCCTACCAGCAATCAAAACTCAAAAGTCAGCAGGCTTGTTTTCTACACCATAGCCTGCACTAAAACAAATGGCAAAAACAAGGTGCATCTATGGTGTGCAGAAAAAGAACTAGAGATGGTTTCTTTCGCTTTTTCCTCAGATGGTTTCAGCTATCCCTGCCTGTTTCTTTTCCCTAGGATATGTTCGGCTATCCCTGCCAACTAACCATTTTCTGTTTCGGCCTAAAAGAAGCATAGGTTCAGCAGTTGTAGTACCATCTTTCTGGATCTATCTCTGATCTATTTATTGCTGGTGCATATATTGCCTGCAGGATACTGATGACAGATGAAGGCAATTGTGGAGAGCTAGCCTACTGATTCAAATGTATCTTGGAACTAACCTTCAAAGTAGGAGCATAAGCAAAACAACTGGGAACAAATTTTTTGGATGTAATGTAGCAGATATGTGAGAAACAGAGAGCTGGGAAACAAAGGAAGCTCAAGAAATGGGAGAACTTGTCAGAACGCGTAGAACTGTCATCAGATTTTCTTGAGTCAAATGGTTTAATGTATCCTGGAGTGAGAACAAATGAAGGACACCCAGAGTTCATTATTGAAATGGTACTTCAATTTGTGTTATTTTCATTACTTCTGGCTGCATTTTGTAAGAACACCTTCTACCATGCACCACTACCAAAATATCTTGAATTGAATAGGTGAGCTATCTGACAGAATTTGGAAAAAATATCACTGCCAGAAAACGGGGAAAAGGTTAGATAAAATATATTGAAACAGTGACATTCAGTCACAATTTTTCTATCATTAGGAGGGAACAAAGGGGTAATCTCTGAGCATGAGTACACAAACCTGTTCCAGATATCAAATTTAGTACCTCATTCAGAGTCTTATATTGCACACACTGCTGTTGAGTTATAACTTCAAACTACATTTGATTTTTACATCTGTACGGTTCAAGCAGGCTAGTACCTAGATAGTACTCACAAGAAAAGAATTGTCATTTGAAGTTAAACCTTGCTACAATTTTGCAACACAGATAATAGAAACCAGCTTGAGGATAAGTTCAAGTTTCTTCCATTGTAAACCAAAGTGTACACTACACAAGACTGATTTTGCTGTGAAAAGAGTTGCTTAGAGGAGCAACTACCACACATACATTGAACAAACACGTAGAAAAAGGACTTTCCTGCATCTTCAGGGGGGAAATGGAGGATTTCCTTGTGTCACACATGATTGACATGTGGAGGAATATTTCAAATAAAGAATGGCATGGTATTCCTATACAATATGGCTTTACTCTGTTTTGGTTCTAACCTCACAGAAGAAGTATATGATGTAAAAAAGAAATCAGCTCACAGCTAATTATCCTTTTTCTGGACAACTCGACTTTTGGACCAATCTTCCAAAGTTTTGCGGTGAAGAGCGTTCATTTTGATCTTCCTCCTTCCTCGGATGACGTTTTCAGCGTCTTTCCAGTTTTCAGCAACGCCCGTCGCCACTAGAATTGCGCACATGACACAGGCACTTCTTCCATGACCTGATGTGGTTGTAAATCATGCACAAAACAGAGAGACATTTTATCTTCATGTGGTGTCACTTATAAATACAACAAGATTACCAAACTACGATGGTTCGCCGAAAATAGAATGCAAACAAGACTACAAGAGAGGGGGGATCATTGCTTACCAAATGCGCAGTGGACATAGACGGGCTTCCCCTGGGCTCTCTTCTCGCAGGCCCACCGCGCCGCGAATTCGATTTGGGACGGTAACGGGGCCCTGGTATCCCAAGTAGCAAGACAGACATACTCATCCACCTTCACAAACGAGCTCCTCGGCAGCTCACACGTGCAATCCACGACGGACGGATCCCCGGGAGGCAGGTGCTTTGCCATGAACGGCCAGCCCCCGAGGTAGAGCCCCTGGGCGATCTCGTCGTACACGTTCTCCTTCCTGAGGAACCTCTTCACCTTGGCGTACGTGCGTGCCAGCATCAGGAAGGGGCCGAAGAGTACGGACGACCAGAGGGGGAACCGGCCCGACGGGGTCTTGCCCAGGATCCACGGCACGTTGACGGCGGTGTGGGACGCGACGGTGACGACGTAGGCGACGCAGCTGGTGGCGAGGATGGGGGCCGTGGCGGCGGCCCTCACGCCGGCCTGCCGCAGGGCGAGGGACGAGACGAGGAGCGCCGTCGCGGCGATGCCCGTCACTTTGGAGATCCCCATTGCTGTCTTTGTTACCGAGGTGGAATCTGGCGTCGATCCGTCTGGGGGTAATGTCTATTGAATCGAAATCGGAGTGGATCAAGAAGCGATCTGGGTGTGGAGAAGTTACCGGCGGTGGCTGAGGGCGTGCGGGCGAGGAGACGGGAGGAGGGAAGAGTGGTGGGGAGGAGATGCGGTGGAGCGGGCGAGGAAGAGAAGGCGGGAAGAGCGGAGGAAGAGGACCGACATAGTCGGGTGGGTCGAGACCGAAACATTGCTGCCATGTCACAAAAATGAAAAATCGGGTTCGGAGATTTTTGGGGGAAAGTAGAAATTTTAAAAGCGGACCCATCTCCACCTGTTTTTCTTTTGGAAAAAAAGGTTAAGGCACGTCCTTTCAAAAAGATAAAACTACAATCAAATCTTTGGGAGTGGTCAAAGTCTTCTTTCTCTTACATCCACCGTCAGCGTGACGTGAGCAAAACTCGATGCAGCCTCTTTGGCACACACTTCAGCCATCGCATGCCCCCCGCGTCGCCCCCCGTGTGGCGGCCGGGTGGCTCCCAGATCCCATCGCCGCCGGTCTCCACATCTCCTCCTCCTCCTCCCTCGCCGACGCCCAAGGGCACGGCCAGGCGAAGCCTTGCCGTTGCCGGCGGCGGGGGGGGGGGGGGGGGGGGGGGGGGGACTCGTGGTCCTCCCGCTCGTGGGGCTGGCGCGGGCTAGCGCCCCCGGGCCGGATCGTGGCGCCGGGCCGGACGCCATGGCGGGTGATGGCGGCGCTTCGGCGGTTCTCTTCCCCCGCGGCAGGCGGCTTCATGGTCTGGTGCGTCGCGGTCGCCAGGGACGGCGGCGGCGTGACCAGATGGGTTCGCGGCGGCACAGCCGGATCTGGGTCCAGTGGGCCTTGGTCACTGGATTGCCGTCGGCACGGTGGTGGGTGCGGCTCGTCGGCAGCTGGGCGGATCCGCAGAGATTCTTCCCTTGTCTAGTCCTTGACAGCACGGGCAACTCCGGGGGAAACCCTAGATCTCCTTGGGATCGAGCGATGGCGGTGCTTTTGCGTCGTAACCCCTCTTCAGGGCATCGTTTTGGAGCTTACCCCGGTTGAAGGGATCAGCGACGCTGGCGGCGCACGTCTGGTGGAGTAACTGCTGATGAAATCGCGTCGACTACGGTCATGGCGGACGATGGCGGCGTCTTAGATGTCGTTCCCTTGTCGAGGCATCATCGTTGCAGTTTGCTTCATCAGGCTCGGGCTGCTCCGGGGGAAACCCTAGATCTGGGTCTCCCGGATCGGATGATGATGGCGTTCTTAGTAGCGCTTTCCCTCATGGGGCATCGTTTTGGAGCAAGTGATGGCTGGAGGTGACAAGAGGAGGAGCGGTGCTTCATCACACATATTGATGGTGTCAGATCTCGATGGCACGACGCTCTGGAGATTAGGCGTCTGATGTGCGATGATGGACTCGCGCAGGAGGTCGACGCTGTCTGGCGTCATGGTGGCGTCGGCGGCAGCTAGACCGGGCAAGGTTCATGCAGCAGTACAGCTCTGAAGATGGATTGGTGGCAGGTGGCTGCGGCGGCCTCATACCCGGCAGGCGTCCTGGTTGAGGAGCTCGCCTGACTTGTGGGTGCTCATACCCGGCTGGCGTCCTGGTTGGGACCTCAAGTCTTAGATGTTAGGTATGGCTGCGAGGTCTATTTGGTATTAGGCCCAGACTATCAGCATCCCTTCATTATTTGAATAGGAGTAGCGACACTTTTGTTGCCTAGACGATGGCTTCAACTTACTGTTGTATGACTTTATAAGGTCTTAAGTGAATAATTAATAAAGTGGTTGCATGCATCGTCCAGATGCAGAGGCCGGGGGTCCTCCTCCATTTCTAAAAAAAGAGCTTGTAAAAGCGGCGGTTGGGGAGTCATCGATGCAGACCAGGAGATGTCGGCTGCGCGCAATCTATGAAGTGAATCGTCGCCCCGAATAAGAAAAACGCCGACAAGGGCTTGTAAAAACTCCGAATACCATGAAAGCTAGCGGAATCCAGACAGGTCGACGGGAAAGCTAAACCGACAGGATCCCGAAGGAGTAGCCAGAGACATGGCCCGCACGCCTCCGCCTCGCCACCCCAAACCACGATGATTCCCTAAAGAAAGGTTAAAAAATCACCCATGCCACTGCATGACACGTTTGGTATGATGTCGAGCTCACAGAGGTCCAGGAGCATGCGCTCACTCCCTCTTCTCTGGTATCGTAGCCAGGCCGAGCCGAAGTTGAAGATTGTCGTGTTAGATCCCTCTAGTCGCGGCCAAATTCACCAATGCCTTCATCGAGCATCGTGTGACGTGGATCACACAGACACACATCTCCATCGTCATCTCGTAACAGCTCCCCAACCTTCACATAGGCCGTCCTTGAACATGATCTCTCCATCGGTGTCGTGTGGGCTTTTTTCCCGGCGACGTGCTCATGTGGCGCGAGCTTACGCCATATGTGACACCCCCGCTGGATTTTTACCTGGGTGGCGGAGAAGGCACCCGACTGGTGGATCCACGACAGGGGTGGCTCCGGCAACAGAGCTCGAGTATCCTCCCAGGACTAGTGGACCACGAGACTGACAGATGTCCCCTCCTCGTTCGAGTAGGAGTCTAGCTCCCAGTCGATGTATCCGGACTGGTCGAACTCATATCTGTTGACAGTCATGTCGGAGATGGCCGGAGAGGTTAGGTTGGGGAGCAGGGCGGACTAAAAATGGAGTGAATCGAGAGTCACTAGGATTTGATCCATAGTGGAATTAGGAAGGGGATTTTGTGGCATCAAGGTGGACAGGTCCGACATGGCAGACGCGTTTGGGCGGCTGCAAATCTGTGGCGCATATGAGCTGGGTTTAAGGGGTGTCCGTCAGCCTGGCTATATAAGAATATAAGATGGGTTTGGGGGTCTAGTTGGATGGTGTTTTTTTTATCAAGACGGTGTCTGAATTGTCCGATCGAACATATGAAAAGAAGTGGAGGGTCCGATTGACGATGCTCTTAGTTTCACTTCCAAGGTCTACACTTTCTCATACCATCTCAATTTTGAGACGGTGGAGAAAAATGCACTCAAATATGTGTGTTTTCAGTAGTAGTCACGAACTGAGATAGCACAGAGTTCTGTTGTAGATTTCCACTTTCAAAAAGAGTCTAGTAAAACTAAATATTTCATCCACCATTACTGCAGGATGGTCCAAACGCCACAGCCCAATCAGAGACTGATGTCTACTACACAACCTTCTTCTTGTAGACGTTGTTGGGCCTCCAAGTGCAGAGGTTTGTAGGACAGTAGCAAATTTCCCTCAAGTGGATGACCTAAGGTTTATCAATCCGTGGGAGGCGTAGGATGAAGATGGTCTCTCTCAAGCAACCCTGCAACCAAATAACAAAGAGTCTCTTATGTCCCCAACACACCCAATACAATGGTAAATTGTATAGGTGCACTAGTTCGGCGAAGAGACGGTGATACAAGTGCAATATGGATGGTAGATATAGGTTTTTGTAATCTAAAAATACAAAAAACAGCAAGGTAGCAAGCGATAAAAGTGAGCACAAACGGTATTGCAATGCGTTGAAACAAGGCCTAGGGTTCATACTTTCACTAGTGCAAGTTCTCTCAACAATAATAACATAATTGGATCATATAACTGTCCCTCAACATGCAACAAAGAGTCACTCCAAAGTCACTAATAGCGGAGAACAAACGAAGAGATTATTGTAGGGTACGAAACCACCTCAAAGTTATCCTTTCTGATCGATCTATTCAAGAGTCCGTAGTAAAATAACATGAAGCTATTCTTTCCGTTCGATCTATCATAGAGTTCGTACTAGAATAACACCTTAAGACACAAATCAACCAAAACCCTAATGTCACCTAGATACTCCAATGTCACCTCAAGTATCCATGGGTATGATTATACGATATGCAACACACAATCTCAGATTCATCTATTCAAACCAACACAAAGTACTTCAAAGAGTGCCCCAAAGTTTCTACCGGAGAGTCAAGACGAAAACGTGTGCCAACCCCTATGCATAGGTTCATGGGCGGAACCCGCAAGTTGATCACCAAAACATACATCAAGTGGATCACGTGATATCCCATTGTCACCACAGATAAGCATATGCAAGACATACATCAAGTGTTCTCAAATCCTTAAAGACTCAATCCGATAAGATAACTTCAAAGGGAAAACTCAATCCATTACAAGAGAGTAGAGGGGGAGAAACATCATAAGATCCAACTATAATAGCAAAGCTCGCGATACATCAAGATCGTACCCCACCTCAAGAACACGAGAGAGAGAGGGAGACCAAACACATAGCTACTGGTACATACCCTCAGCCCCGAGGGTGAACTACTACCTCCTCGTCATGGAGAGGGCCAGGATGATGAAGATGGCCACCGGTGAGGGATCCCCCCTCCGGCAGGGTGCCGGAACAGGGTCCCGATTGGTTTTTGGTTCCTACAGAGGCTTGCGGCGGCGGAACTTCCGATCTATTCTGTTCCCCGAAGGTTTAAGGGTATATGGATATATATAGGCGAAAGAAGTCGGTAAGGGGAGCCACGAGGGTCCCACGAGGGTGGAGGGCGCGCCCAGGGGGTGGGCGCGCCCCTGCCTCGTGCCTTCCTCGTTGCTTCCCTTACGTACACTCCAAGTCTTCTGGATTGCTTCCGTTCCAAAAATAACTCTCCCGAAGGTTTCATTCCGTTTGGACTCCGTTTGATATTCCTTTTCTGGGAAACACTGAAACAAGGGGAAAAACAGAATCTGGCACTGGGCTCTGGGTTAATAGGTTAGTCCCAAAAATAATATAAAAGTGTATAGTAAAGCCCATTAAACATCCAAAACAGATAATAGAATAGCATGGAATAATCAAAAATTATAGATACGTTGGAGACGTATCAGCATCCCCAAGCTTAATTCCTGCTCGTCCTCAAGTAGGTAAATGATAAAAACAGAATTTTTGATGTGGAATGCTACCTAACATAATTCTCAATGTAATTTTCTTTATTGTGGCAAGAATATTCAGATCCATAAGATTCAAGATAAAAGTTTAATATTGACATGAAAACAATAATACTTCAAGCATACTAACAAAGCAATCATGTCTTCTCAAAATAACATGGCCAAAGAAAGTTATCCCTACAAAATCATATAGTCTGGCTATGCTCTATCTTCATCACACAAAATATTTAAATCATGCACAACCCCGATGACAAGCCAAGCAATTGTTTCATACTTTTGATGTTCTCAAACTTTTTCAACTTTCACACAATACATGAGCGTGAGCCATGGACATAGCACTATAGGTGGAATAGAATGGTGGTTGTGGAGAAGACAAAAAGGAGAAGATAGTCTCACATCAACTAGGCGTATCAACGGGCTATGGAGATGCCCATCAATATATATCAATGTGAGTGAGTAGGGATTGCCATGCAACGGATGCACTAGAGCTATAAGTGTATGAAAGCTCAAAAAGAAACTAAGTGGGTGTGCATCCAACTCGCTTGCTCACGAAGACCTAGGGCATTTTGAGGAAGCCCATCATTGGAATATACAAGCCAAGTTCTATAATGTAAAACTCCCACTAGTATATGAAAGTGACAATCATAGGAGACTCTCTATCATGAAGATTATGGTGCTACTTTGAAGCACAAGTGTGGTAAAAGGATAGTAGCATTGCCCCTTCTCTCTTTTTCTCTCATTTTTTTGTTTTTTTGTTTTTTTGGGCCTTCTCTCTCTTTTTTGGCCTCTTTTTTCTCTTTTTTTTTATTTTTCATCCGGAGTCTCATCCCGACTTGTGGGGGAATCATAGTCTCCATCATCCTTTCCTCACTGGGACAATGCTCTAATAATGATGATCATCACACTTTTATTTACTTACAACTCAAGAATTACAACTCAATACTTAGAACAAGATATGACTCTATATGAATGCCTCCGGTGGTGTACCGGGATGTGTAGTGACTCATGAGTGACATGTATGAAAGAATTATGAACGGTGGAAAGTTGCGTGGCAATATATCTCGGAATGGCTATGGAAATGCCATAATAGTTAGGTATGGTGGCTGTTTTGAGGAAGGTATATGGTGGGTGTATGATACCGGCGAAAGTTGCGCGGTATTAGAGAGGCTAGCAATGGTGGAAGGGTGAGAGTGCGTATAATCCATGGACTCAACATTAGTCATAAAGAACTCACATACTTATTGCAAAAATCTATTAGTTATCGAAACAAAGTACTACGCGCATGCTCCTAGGGGGATAGATTGGTAGGAAAAGACCATCGCTCGTCCCCGACCGCCACTCATAAGGAGGACAATCAATAAATAAATCATGCTCCGACTTCATCACATAACAGTTCACCATACGTGCGTGCTACGGGAATCACAAACTTTAACACAAGTATCTCTCAAATTCACAACTACTCCACTAGCATGGCTCTAATTTCACCATCTTCATATCTCAAAACAATCATAAGGAATCAAACTTCTCATAGTACTCAATGCACTTTATATGAAGTTTTTATTATACCCATCTTGGATGCCCATCATATTAGGACTAAATTCATAACCAAAGCAAATTACCATGCTGTTTAGGACTCTCAAAATAATATAAGTGAAGCATGAGAGTTCATCTATTTCTTCAAAATAAAACTACCGTCGTGCTCTAAAAGATATAAGTGAAGCATTAGAGCAAATGACAAACTACTCTGAAAGATATAAGTGAAGATCAATGAGTAGTCAAATAATTATGCAACTATGTGAAGACTCTCTAACATTTAATAATTTCAGATCTTGGTATATTATTCAAGCAGCAAGCAAAAAAAATGACGCTCCAAGCAAAACACATATCATGTGGTGAATAAAAATATAGCTCCAAGTAAAGTTACCGATGAACGAAGACGAAAGAGGGGATGCCATCCGGGGCATCCCCAAGCTTAGGCTCTTGGTTATCCTTTAATATTACCTTGGGGTGCCTTGGGCATCCCCAAGCTTAGGCTCTTGCCACTCCTTATTCCATAGTCCATCGAATCTTTACCCAAAACTTGAAAACTTCACAATACAAAACTCAACAGAAAACTCGTAAGCTCCGTTAGCGAAACAAAAGAAAACACCACTTGAAGGTACTGTAATGAAGTCATTCTTTATTTTTATTGGTGTTAAATCTACTGTATTCCAACTTCTCTATGGTTTATAAACTATTTTACTAGCCATAGATTCATCAAAATAAGCAAACAACACACGAAAAACAGAATCTGTAAAAAACAGAACAGTCTGTAGTAATCTGTAACTAACGCAAACTTCTGGAAATCAAAAAATTCTACCAAAATAGGAAGATCTAGATAATTTGATTATTGATCTGCTGCAATTGGAATCAGTATTTTATCACATTCTGGTGATTTTAAACAATTGTTTTCGTGAACAGAAAGTTTCTGGAATTTTCAGCAAGATCAAATAACTATCATCCAAGAAGATCATATAGGTCTTACTTAGCACAAACACTAATTAAAACATAAAACCACATCTAACCAGAGGCTAGATTATTTATTCATTACTAAACAGGAGCAAAAAGCAAAGGACAAAAATAAGATTGGGTTGTCTCCCAACAAGCGGTAACGTTTAACGCCCCTAGCTAGGCATGATGATTTCAATGATGCTCGCATAAAAGATAAGAATTGAAACATAAAGAGAGCATCATGAAGAATATGACTAGCACATTTAAGTCTAACCCACTTCCTATGCATAGGGATTTTGTGAGCAAACAACTTATGGGAACAATAATCAACTAGCATAGGAAGGCAAAACAAGCATAACTACAAAACTTTAAGCACATAGAGAGGAAACTTGATATTATTGCAATTCCTACAAGCATATATTCCTTCCTCATAATAATTTTCAGTAGCATCATGAATGAATTCAACAATATAACCAGCACCTAAAGCATTCTTTTCATGATCTACAAGCATAGAATTTTTATTACTCTCCACATAAGCAAATTTCTTCTCATGAGGAATAGTGGGAGTATCATAAGAGACTCGAATACTATAGATTGTTTCCACATTAAAAGAGTAATGTTCAGAAAAAGGGTAATCATAATCATGACAAGTTTTATAAATATAATCATCACTACTTTTTATAGCATATGTATCATCACAATAATCATCATAAGTAGCAACTTTGTTCTCATCATAATCGATTGAAACCTCTTCCAAGATAGTGGAATCATTACTAAATAAAGTCATGACCTCTCCAAATCCACTTTCATAATTATCATAATAAGATTCAACATCCTCCAAAATAGTGGGATCATTACTTCCTAAAGTTGACACTCTTTCAAACCCACTTTCATCAATATAATCATCATAAGTAGGAGGCATGCTATCATCATTATAAATTTGCATATCAAAACTTGGGAGACTAAAAATATCATCTTCATTAAACGTAGCATCCCCAAGCTTGGGACAAACATTAATTGCAGCAAATATATTCTCAAAAACATCATCTTCATCAAACATAGCATCCCCAAGCTTGGACCTTTTCATATCATAAGCATAATCACTCTCATCATTAATAGTATGGATAGCACCAATAGTATAGCAATTATCATCATCACAAGGGGCAACATCATTTGGGAGAGATATCTTTCTACCTTTGCTTCTTCGTCTTTTCTTTTTCTTCTTCACATCATGTGTGGGTTCAATCCTCTTTTTGGAGCTCCTTATTAATGAGATTGGTTGAATAGAAGGCTCCTCCTCGTTACCTGATTCATCATAAGAAATAATAGGAGAATATTGGGAAGTCTCTTCCCTTTCATTAGTATTCTCTTCATCCTCTATTTGTTTTCTTTTCTTTATGTAATTGGCAATATAAGGATTTTCAATGCAATTCACCGCACAATACATATAAATTTCTTCTATATCAATATCGAGGAATTTCTCAAGGTTATATTCTGGAATAAACTTAGTTTGACATTTCAATTCTTCATAACCTAAAAGCAGACTAAGTTCATTATGATGTGCAAGGGAAATCAAGTCATCACAATTTTTGGACACGATTTGATCATGAAACAATTTGCATTTGATATTTAAATGACCATGTTCATTGCAAAGTTCACAAGTATGGCTAAGATATTTTAAACTTTCAGCACTAACATTTAGCCTCTCTTGCAACCATTTAGTTTCTAAGTACTTGTGCCTCTTACAAAATCTATCTTCCCTTTTTGATATGTATTTGCAAACTCTATGCACTCCACAAAAATCAACATGCTTATAAGAGATATTTTCATCATGACTAGTGCAATCATCATTAGTACCATGGATATTCAAGGAGTTCATACTAACAACATTGCAATCATGCTTATCATTCAAAGATTTAGTGCCAAACATTTTATAGACTTCTTCTTCTAGTACTTGAGCACATTTTTCCTTCCCATCATTCTCACGAAAGATATTAAAAAGATGAAGCGTATGAGACAAACTCAATTCCATTTTTTGTAGTTTTCTTTTATAAACTAAACTAGTGCTAAAACATGAAACAAAAAGATGCGATTGCAAGATCTAAAGATATACCTTCAAGCACTCACCTCCCCGGCAACGACGCCAGAAAAGAGCTTGATGTCTACTACGCAACCTTCTTCTTGTAGACGTTGTTGGGCCTCCAAGTGCAGAGGTTTGTAGGACAGTAGCAAATTTCCCTCAAGTGGATGACCTAAGGTTTATCAATCCGTGGGAGGCGTAGGATGAAGATGGTCTCTCTCAAGCAACCCTGCAACCAAATAACAAAGAGTCTCTTGTGTCCCCAACACACCCAATACAATGGTAAATTGTATAGGTGCACTAGTTCGGCGAAGAGATGGTGGTACAAGTGCAATATGGATGGTAGATATAGGTTTTTGTAATCTAAAAATATAAAAAAAGCAAGGTAGCAAGCGATAAAAGTGAGCACAAATGGTATTGCAATGCGTTGAAACAAGGCCTAGGGTTCATACTTTCACTAGTGCATGTTCTCTCAACAATAATAACACAATTGGATCATATAACTATCCCTCAACATGCAACAAAGAGTCACTCAAAAGTCACTAATAGCGGAGAACAAACGAAGAGATTATCGTAGGGTACGAAACCACCTCAAAGTTATCCTTTCTGATCGATCTATTCAAGAGTCCGTAGTAAAATAACATGAAGCTATTCTTTCTGTTCGATCTATCATAGAGTTCGTACTAGAATAACACCTTAAGACACAAATCAACCAAAACCCTAATGTCACCTAGATACTCCAATGTCACCTCAAGTATCCGTGGGTATGATTATACGATATGCATCACACAATCTCAGATTCATCTATTCAAACCAACACAAAGTACTTCAAAGAGTGCCCCAAAGTTTCTACCGGAGAGTCAAGACGAAAACGTGTGCCAACCCCTATGCATAGGTTCATGGGCGGAACCCGCAAGTTGATCACCAAAACATACATCAAGTGGATCACGTGATATCCCATTGTCACCACAGATAAGCACATGCAAGACATACATCAAGTGTTCTCAAATCCTTAAAGACTCAATCCGATAAGATAACTTTAAAGGGAAAACTCAATCCATTACAAGAGAGTAGCGGGGGAGAAACATCATAAGATCCAACTATAATAGCAAAGCTCGCGATACATCAAGATCGTACCACCTCAAGAACACGAGAGAGAGAGAGAGAGACCAAACACATAGCTACTGGTACATACTCTCAGCCCCGAGGGTGAACTACTCCCTCCTCGTCATGGAGAGCGCCGGGATAATGAAGATGGCCACCGGTGAGGGATCCCCCCCTCCGGCAGGGTGCCGCAACAGGGTCCCGATTGGTTTTTGGTGCCTACAGAGGCTTGCGGCGGCGGAACTCCCGATCTATTCTGTTCCCCGAAGGTTTTAGGGTATATGGATATATATAGGCGAAAGAAGTCGGTAAGGGGAGCCATGAGGGGCCCACGAGGGTGGAGGGCGCGCCCAGGGGGTGGGCGCCCCCCTGCCTCGTGCCTTCCTCGTTGCTTCCCTTACGTACACTCCAAGTCTTCTGGATTGCTTCCGTTCCAAAAATAACTCTCCCAAAGGTTCCATTCCGTTTGGACTCCGTTTGATATTCCTTTTCTGCGAAACACTGAAACAAGGGAAAAAAACAGAAACTGGCACTGGGCTCTGGGTTAATAGGTTAGTCCCAAAAATAATATAAAAGTGTATAGTAAAGCCCATTAAACATCCAAAACAGATAATATAATAGCATGGAACAATAAAAAATTATAGATATGTTGGAGACGTATCAGAGACCCTTCGACGAAACTGTGCGCGATGCATCAATCACAAACGGTGATGTAATAAAACCGTCAAAAAAGATGCACAACGTTTGCGATGGCGGCGACATCAAACACGGTTCATATTAGATTGCGTGTGCAATGAGTGGCAAACGGTTAATCCAGAAGAACTGTTTGCGATAATGTAGTACAACAGAAACGGGCAGCCAGATGAGGGTGTGTGCGATATACAACATACAGTTCACTAGAATGAACTGTGTGTGATTAGACAATACAATGGAAACAATTCAACTGAACAAGATGTGTGTGATACTCGGCAAACAGGTTCGTAATCAGAAATATGTGCGAAGACCAATAATAATACAGACGATTTCCGCTAATAAGCCGTGTGATTTGCCCTATCTATAGAAGAATAACATGTGTATATATATAACTGCAATGAACATCCAATTACATAAGTGCCTATACATATCATTCGCACACACCTCAATAAACAATTGCATGCATTCTAAAGTAGGAGAAACGAGCGTCTAGCCATCTACTTCTTGTGACGCTCCCGCCACTGCTCCGTGGCTCGATCCCTCGTTTGGGGCATGAAGAAGACACTTCCTCGTGTCAACGATCCTCTTGTACATCTCGTAGTTTGTGTACGCGTCCTTGGCCGCGTACTTGACGTGTTCTTCATCCAGTCTCTCATGCCAAACACTGTGCCAGGCGTTCTTGTCCTTCTTGCTCTCATCCTTCATCTTCATGTAGTAGGGGTCGATGATGGCCGAGGTGAGGTCAACCAGGGAGTTCAGTTTGTTGTTGTCGCTGCCCCAGACCTTGTAGTGGTCCTGGGTGTTGACAAGATTCTGGCATTTCAAGCCCGAAACTTTGAGCTCTTTTAGATCGTTGGTGGTGTTCACCGTAGCGAAACTGTAGTCGGAGCTCTTGATAAATGCTCGCAAGGCCTTGTGGCCAGGTGGTAGTGGTAGACGAGGATGTATGTCGCATGCACAACTGGGTGACGACAACCTTCTGATCGTACCCGGCATGACCGATGGTGTACTCGAGGTCGAAGCCGACCACTTGGAACTTGTCCTCAGCAAGGAACTGCTCCATAGTTTGGATGGAGCTCTCCACCGAGACCAAATCGTTCGTGTACACCACCGAGAGGGCCTTCCCCCTCACATGTGGGTGTCCACTATGTGATGCATGGTGAACTACCCGCCGTTGTCATCGTCGACCGCTGGGAGCGCCATTGGAGCCACGGGGATCGCCATTGGAACCGTCGGATGTCCTCTCTGTATGTGTCATCGTGGGTGTGCTTATTGTGTCGTGTGATGCGAGAGATGAAGGTAAATGGACGCAGGAATAAATGGGGGCCAGGCGACCTGGATTCTCGGTGCGTCCGCATGGCAGTTTTTGCGGTGGGTAACTGCATCGTCGCGCCGCGCCCGGCGCAACCGCATGAACATGAACGTGTGTGATCGTGTGCCGGCCCCAAACACTGGCAGCGCGTGGAGGGACGAGGGCAGGCACCCGGAGGGACGCCAGAGCAGAGCGCGCACGCACGGCGAGACGCGAGCAAAGCGCGCCGCGGCCGCCTCACAAGCAGCCACACGCATAGAGCAGTTAAACATGCAGGAAATGGTCGCCTACAAGCCGGCCGACAGTTGCGTTGCTGCGTAGAGAGCGGCCGTGTGCTACTACCTCCGTCTTGGTCTATAGTCCCTTTTATATTCTGTGCCATACTTTGCCCTTAAATTTAACCAACAAAATGTTAATGCATGTTATAAAAATTATATAATTGGAAACTATGTTCAAATATGAATCCAACTATATAATGTTTGCCGACATGCATTCGTATTTTATTAGTTAAATCCTACTTATAAACCAGGACGGAGATATAGTAGGTAATTAAATCGCAAACTTTTTTATTAACTGTATGTGTACGTGGCCTTTCGTCCTCCTCTCGCGCGTCTTGTCACCCCGCTGCCACAGACGGCTTACAGCGCAAGCTTGCGCAGCGCGCAGGGGCGTTCTTTTGGCCAAACGGTGGCTCGAAGTGGCGCCAATGAATCGTCGGTGAGCCCGTTCCCGCGCAACCTCGCAGGTTCCCGCGCAAGCTTCCTGCCCGACTCGGTGAAATCCCCCAAAATCCCAAATGCTTACCGGCCTGCTATATAAACCCTCACAGTCGGCGAGTCCTGCGTCACATTTTCCCCTCCCTCCCTGTAGCTTATCTCGTCTGCTTCTCCCACAATCGCCAATGGCACCGGTCCATCATCATCGCTCAGCCACTCCGCCGTCATTAGAGGACAGCTCCAGCTGGGAGGCTACACCGCGGCGGCGGCGCAGTCCCCGGCGTAGTGTAGTGTGCGTGGCGTCCCTGTTGGGTGTGCGCGAAACACCCACCACAAGCTCCGCCGCCGCTGCACGTCGGCAGCTGTTGCCAACCGCTGTTGCCGCCACACCACCGTCGAAAGCCAGGGCCATCGCCCGCTCCGCCGCTGCGGCCCGAAGGCGGGAGGTGGCCGTCGTGGCCGCCACCCCACTGCCGGCCACCCACTACTGTAGGATGCTGCTAACGCGACACTACGATCAGAGATCCTTTGACGAAACTGTGTGCGATGCATTAATCGCAAAAGGGGATGTAAAAAACTGTCAAAAAAGATGCAAAACGTTCGCGATGTCGGAGACATCAAACACGGTCAGATTTTAATTACGTGTGCGATGTGGGGCATATGGTTGATCCAGAAGAACTGTCTGCGACGAGTCAGAACAACAGAAACGGGCAGCCATATCAATGTGTGTGCGATATACAGCATACAATTCGCTCCGATGAACTGTGTGCTATTAGGGAATGCAACAGAAACGGTCAGCCAGATCAAGGTGTGTGTGATATACGGCATACGGTTCACTCGGACGAACTGTTTTCTATTAAGGAACAGAACAGAAACGGATCAACTTAACAAGATGTGTGTGATATGTGGCATCAGTTCACATAGATGAACTGTTTGCGATGAGCCGAAAGAACACAAACGATTCGTGTAAACAAGATGTGTGTGATACGCAGCAAACAGCCCACTCGGATGAACTGTTTGCGATGAGAAATTATAACACAGACGGTTACTACAGTTAGTTCGTGTGCGATTCTGTTCGTACAAAAAACTTTAAAAAATGCAAACTAGTTGCTTGCGGTGGCTAGGAGTATCGCACACGATGCGTCTGCTAGTACTCGTGTGTGATGATTAGTAAGTTACACATACGTTTCCTTATGTTAACACGTGTGTGATAAATAACACGTGGCACCGCATACGGTATTCGGGTTGTGTGTGTGCTCCACTTAGTCTTCTCGCGCTCCAGCGAATGCTTCCTGCGCTCCACAGGGGTGAATTGTAAAATCCACACCTCTTCCCTGATCGGTTTCCCGCCACCAGCTAATGGCTTGCTACATATAACCCAGGCGGCAACGCACCGTCGCGACACTCTGCGCAGATCTAGTCCTCGCCCATCTACCATTAGTTATTCCAAGCATGCCAGGCAACGACCAAAGCTTCGACGTCGACCCCTACCTGTGTTACATCTTCGGTGAGTAGAACGAGCCGGAGCAGGTCGGGGAGCAAGAGCTTCATCGGCCAGTGCAGTCACCATGGCCTATCGGCAGTGATATCGACGTGACAGTCCTTGGGTGCACAATCGACATATTGCAGAGGAGGTGTGATGAGCAGTTTGCCATCCACCGTGCAAAAGATCCAGAGCTGCTCGGCGGCATGATCGACGACCCACCCGAATGAAGGAAATATGCCCTAGAGGCAATAATAAAGCTGTTATTTTATATTTCCTTATTCATGATAAATGTTTATTATCCATGCTAGAATTGTATTAACCGGAAACTGGATACACGTGTGGATACATAGACAAAACACCGTGTCCCTAGTAAGCCCCTACTAGACTAGCTCATTAATTAAAGATGGTTAAGTTTCATAACCATAGACATGTGTTGTCATTTGATGAACGTGATCACATCATTAGGAGAATGATGTGATGGACATGACCCATCTGTTAGCTTAGCATATTGACCGTTCAGTTTTATTGCTATAGCTTTCTTCGTGTCATATACATATTCCTTTGACTATGAGATTATGTGTGACGCCCCCGATTTAATCGTAGACTAATCATGCACGCAAGCGTGTACGATCAAGATCAGGGACTCACGGGAAGATATCACAACACAACTCTAAAACATAAATAAGTCATACAAGCATCATAATACAAGCCAGGGGCCTCGAGGGCTAGAATACAAGTGCTCGATCATAGACGAGTCAACGGAAGCAACAATATCTGAGTACAGACATAAGTTAAACAAGTTTGCCTTAAGAAGGCTAGCACAAACTGGGATACAGATCGAAAGAGGCGCAGGCCTCCTGTCTGGGATCCTCCTAACTACTCCTGGTCGTCGTCAGCGGGCTGCACGTAGTAGTAGGCACCTCCGGTGTAGTAGGAGTCGTCGTCGACGGTGGCGTCTGGCTCCTGGGCTCTAGCATCTGGTTGCGACAACCAGGTAGAAAGGAAAGGGGGAAAAGAGGAAGGAAAGCAACCATGAGTACTCATCCAAAGTACTCGCAAGCAAGGAGCTACACTACATATGCATGGTTATATGTGTAAAGGGCCATATCAGTGGACTGAACTGCAGAATGCCAGAATAAGAGGGGGATAGCTAATCCTGTCGAAGACTACGCTTCTGGCAGCCTCCATCTTGCAGCATGTAGAAGAGAGTAGATTGAAGTCCTCCAAGTAGCATCGCATAGCATAATCCTACCCGGCGATCCCCTCCTCGTCGCCCTGTTAGAGAGCGATCACCGGGTTATATCTGGCACTTGGAAGGGTGTGTTTTATTAAGTATCCAGTTCTAGTTGTCATAAGGTCAAGGTACAACTCTGGGTCGTCCTTTTACCGAGGGACACGGCTATTCGAATAGATAATCTTCCCTACAGGGGTGCACCACATAACCCAACACGCTCGATACCATTTGGCCGGACACACTTTCCTGGGTCATGCCCGGCCTCGGAAGATCAACATGTCGCAGCCCCACCTAGGCTCAACAGAGAGGTCAGGACGCCGGTCTAAATCCTATGCGCGCAGGGGTCTGGGCCCATCGCCCATTGCACACCTGCACGCTGCGTACGCGGCCGGAAGTAGACCTAGCCCCCTTAATACAAGCGCGAGCTTACGGTCCAATGCGGCGCGCGCCACTCAGTCGCTGACGTCAAAAAGAGCTTCGGCTGATACCACGACACCGAGTGCCCATAACTGTTCCCGCGTAGTTGGTTAGTGCGTATAGACCAAATGGCCAGACTCAGATCAAATACCAAGATCTCGTTAAGCGTGTTAAGTATCCGTGAACGCCGACCAGGGCCAGGCCCACCTCTCTCCTAGGTGGTCTCAACCTGCCCTGTCGCTCCGCCATAAAGTAACAGTCGGGGGCCGTCAGGAACCCAGGCCCACCTCTACCGGGATGGAGCCACCTGTCCTTTCAGCCCCCTCATCAGAATCACTTGCGGGTACTCAACGAGCCGACCCGACTTTAGTCACCACATGTGTCATGTATATAAAGTATATAGTATATACCCGTGATCACCTCCCGAAGTGATCACGGCCCAGTAGTATAGCATGGCAGACGGACAAGAGTGTAGGGCCACTGAGGGAACACTAGCATCCTATACTAAGCAGTAGGATAGCAGGTAAGGGTAACAACTGTAGCAACAATGACAAGCTATGCAACAGAATAGGATTAACCGAAAGCAGTAACATGCTACACTACTCTAATGCAAGCAGTATAGAGAAGAATAGGCGATATCTGGTGATCAAGGCGGGGGGGGCTTGCCTGGTTGCTCTGGCAAGAAGGGTTCATCGTCGATGTAGTCGATCACAGGGGTACCGGTAGCGGTCTCGGGGTCTACCGGAAAGAAGTAACGGAGGGGAACACAATAAATAACAGAGCAATCAAAGCATCACAAAGCATAACATGGAAATGTACGGTGCTAGAGGTGATCTAACGCAGGGATAGGTAATACCGGTGAAGGGGGAAAACACCCGGGAAGGTATCCCCGGTGTTTCGTGTTTTCGGACAGATGAATCGGAGGGGGAAGGTTGCAGGTTTGCTATGCTAGGGACGCGAGGCGGACGAACGGGCTGCGTATCCGGATTCGTCTCGTCGTTCTGAGCAACTTTCATGTACAAAGTTTTTCCAACCGAGCTACGGTTTATTTTATATTAATTTTAAAAGATTTTAATCATTGTTTTGGATTTATTTAATTATTTTAAATCAAAATTATCCATAATAGTGTTTGCTGACGTCAGCATGACGTCAGCAGTCAACAGAACGTTGACTGGGTCAAACTGATGTGTGGGGTCCACATGTCATTGACTGATTAGGCTAATCAGGGGTTAATTAAGTTAACTAGTAATTAGGTTAATCTAATCAAGATTAATTAAGTTAATCAATTCTTTAATCAATCAATTAATTAATATTTTAATTCTTTTAATTATTATTTATTTATTTATTTTTAATTCCCCCTTTTTTTAATAAAACGTTCTAGGGGCGTGGGCCCCCCATGTCATAGGCACAGGGGGCCTTAGCGGGTTAGCGGGCAGGGGCGTGCGGGCTGGCGTCGCCCGTGCTGAGGCCGAGCCCGACCGGGGGGGCAAGGCAAGGCCGCGGCCGGAGCGGGACTGAGCGGGCGTGGGCGACGACCGGCGACTGCATACGTCAGTGGCGAAGGGAGGGACTGGAGCGGGGGCCAGCGCGTCGGAGGCGGGTGCAGATGGTCGCGGTGGCCGACGGGGTGGCCGCGGGCGGTCCTGAGTAGAGGGGGCGAGCGGGGTGACATACGCGCGCGGTGGCGCGTGCGGGCGGTGACGGGGCGATGCAGAGCAGCGGCAGGGGAGAGAAGGAGGAAGGAGCGGTGCGGTGCTCACGGCGATTGTAGGGCACGGGCAATGGGGCGCGGGGAGGAGGACGGGGACGACAGCGAGCGATAACGGGGAGGCAGTCCGGCGAGGAAGAATCCGACAGAGAGGATGATGCAGAGGCGGTGAGCTTGAGGCCGGGGTCGGGGAAGGCAGAGCAGAGCACGTCGGAGCTCGTGGGCGTGCTCCTAGGCGACGGCGAGCCCGTGGGGCGCGCGTGTGACGACGCCCATGGTGATGGCGCCGGGCGCTGGCGGATCTGGAGGGGGGCAAGGCCAAAGGGAGAGGGGGGAATTGGGGGTCGCTAGGGTTCGGCCCGGGGGGAGGGGCCGTCTTAAGTACGACGAGGGGCGCCGGCGGATGGCCGCCATGGCGATGCCCGTCGCCGTGGCGGGCATCGGCAGTGGCCACGGTGCGGGAGGGAACAGGGGAGAGGGAGGGGATAGGTGGGCCGGCCTGCTCGGGCGACCGGCTGGCCGGTGGCCAGTTGGGCCACTTGGTCTAGGGGAGAGAGGGCGTCCTTTTGTTTTCTTTTTACTTTTCTTTTCTGTTTTATGTCTAGTTTCCTTTTATTTTAGTTTCACAAAATACACAAATGGTTCCTAAATTGGTATTGCTATATATACTACTGCCACATTAATTTGGGTAACTAAATAAAATAGTTTAATATTTTATTTATTGTAAAAGGCATTCAACTAATTGTTTTTGCTACTGTTTAAAACATTTTAGAGTATTTAAACCTTTTATAAAAGTGTGGTTTCTCCACCATACTTACCTATGCATTATTTGGCTCACCCCGAACATTTTAGTTTTAATATTTGAAGTTTTTATTGTTTGCTTGATTTTGAATTTGAATTTGAATCGGTTTCAAACTAACGCGAGATTAGCAATAGTAATTGAGGTGATGCGGCATCATTAGTAGAGGGTTACTGTAGCTTAATTATCCGGGCATCACAATTCTCCTCCACTACAAGAAATCTCGTCCCGAGATTTAAGAGGCGGAGTAAGGGGGAAGATCTGGTTACGAATTCTAACGAGTCTTCTTGGTCTTGGTTACTCTTCTCGAAGAGGTCAATTCATTACGTTGATGTCTTCATTTCTCTGCTTCGGGAACTCCATCGTACTTACGAAAGAATAAAGGGTGGGTAGCCCGGGAGAACGGACCTCTGCAAGGTTGACTATCTGGTCGATAACATCGGGGGAAGGTGGAAAGTATCTCTCGAATTGAAACTTAAGAAAATATCAATAGTAAATAAAGGAGGTATCGTGGGAAGTTTCGAGCGGGCAGGCAATCGCCCGATGCCTGAAACAGAGTGTGAAAGGGGTTCAAGGCAACGGGAATAAGTATTGTGTCTAATACCAGAATTGATGATCACAGGGAAGGTGGCTCGTGAATTACATACGAAGCCAAGCGTGAGGAATATCTTCGGAAACAGGGTGTACAGGAGAGTCATGTTTCGGTCCTGTGGAACTGTGGGTTATGGGCCCACCATGTGGGTTAAAAGTAGGAAGGGCGATGACGTCTTGCACGATCATGTAAGCAAGGCATGTCCGAGGTTAGCCTGTCAGTTATATGTCAGTAACAACATTGGTACCAAGGGCGAGGGACGAAGAGAACCATTTTCCTGCTCGTTGAAACGAGGCGGACCAATAGGCAAAGTTCTCGTCCATCGGTGGTTACCGGAATGTCATCAACAATAGTAACAGGGTCTTACTGACAGAATTGTACACCGAGGTGTTTACATAGGCAGGAGAATATTACTGCTTAGATCATACATATCACAAGAAAGGTTAAACCAAACAATGGAAAGGAAAATATGATTATCAGATTAAACAGAACAATGGAAAGGAAAATGTGTTCAAAACACATATTTCAAGGGTATATCCTTCCCAAGGACAAGCAGAGCATGATATCCATAACAGGATATAATGTAGAAAACTCTTTAGGTAAGGGGAGAGAAATTTCATGACATTACCCATACAACAGTGTTTGGATAATTTGATAAAGAAAATTCAGCATGGTGCTTCAGATGTTCTTATTGAAAATCGGAGTACCACATACATGCTTCGAGATAGCATTGACATGATCTTCAGGCAAAGGTCAGACTCTAGATACACAAAGGACTTATTAGGAACAACTTATAGAATAAGTCTTACAATTTCCTCATGGAAGAATGGTTAACCTTGCTAAAGGGGAAACTATAATAATAGGTGCTCCGGCCAGGTGTGCTAGGCATGACATCACCTTAATGGGCCATATAACGACAAAATGTTATAACTCTTAGGAATATGATCCAACCATCATATCTGACCAAGATTCAGATCTGATTGGTGTCAGGAAACCTCAGACTCAGGATGCTTGAAAAGAAAAAGGTGCAACACCAATTGACGAATTGACGTTGCAAGATTCTCGGGAAATGGCGTCCAGAAGCAAGGCTCTGAAACAAGGGTTCATCATTAAACCAAGGAGAGGATGATGAGGTGGCTGATGGGCTAAGGACAATTCATCGAGATTCCCAAAAGATGGATTTCCACAATTATGTGAACAAGGAGATAACATTTGTCAGATCAAATGATATAATGAGGTATGCTCGAGGAAAACATGCCTAATTTAAACATTGGTTGAAAGGTGCGCCCGAAATATGGGCTGGGTTGCATGACCGATGTTATAATGGTGATTCGATAACCAATGGTGTAAGAATGAAATGTCGACCATTAACTTCAAAGCAATAGGGTTGATATAAGGAAAGAATCCGAACAACAACGTTCACTTGTTGGAATCAACACGGGGACCAAGAAAGAATGGTGATGGTGAGAAGTATCACTATACCAAGAATTCTTAAGAGGTGGAGTAATCCTCACGACATTCTTGACATAAAAGATGGTAATACTCCAAGGTAAAGAAGAACAAATTCTGGATAGCAAGGAACTCAAGGTATAACACAGAACACGAACAAGTTTATGTCAGAGGGAAGGCAATAAAGTGGTCAATGACAACACAAATCATCAAGGGCAAGGATGGTATTTCTCATCATGAATTCAATTGATATCCTGGAAGAGCTCAGAATGTTGATGATGATCATGACACATTTGTCGAGAGGTTTCATGAAGATATAATCGCTCATCGACGACATCAAGCAAAAGGAAGGATGAAGCAAGAGGTTATTGGAACCATGGTTACGACACAAACTCGAAACCAAGCTTGTTGTTCGAGGTGGAATGATAAGACAAGGAAATCAACGCAAGCTTAGCTCAGCGTCAAAAATTGTGTTCCGGGAAGAAGGACCGGGTAGCACAGTTAAGATTTAGCACAATAATGATATAGCCGATCAGGCTAGGAATGACATGATCGGGTACAAACTCGTAAGTAAAGAATATTAGTAAGAGTTGTTGAACCGTAATGCGGACTCGGTTCAGTTATCGGTGCCTTTGAGTGTTTAAAAACTCGGAGCCCATGAAAAATTGGAATCAGTGAGGATGTAGTACTTGATGAAGAACTCATAAGAGGTTATGCAGTTCTGTGATAATCTCGAGATACCAGGGGGTAATACTCGACGACAGATCAGAATAGAGGTTGGACTGGGTATTGTTCTACAGAAGACAAGTGCTTAAACTTGCACGAGAAATGATATTTAAAAGAGAACATGGTTGGAACCACGATTGCAAAATGCCAGATCCCAGATATAAGATAAACTTATACCAAGGAAATATTTATTTGAAGAGAAGCTTTAATGATACGATCTACATCGTTTCCATGGGCATGAACACAAAGTTCAAGGTCGACTCCCACTTCTGCAACGCATAACCTTTCATTCACTGCTCTATTAAAAATAATTTGAGTGCGAAGACCTACCTGGTGAATTACCAGAGGAGTATGAACCTTGGAAAACTTTCGGGTTCACACAGATTAAGGAAGGCATAGGTTCAACCCATCAGGGCAACTTAGAAACATATGCCACCAGCTTCGAGAGTAATTAACACCAGCTCAAAAGTAGAGCATGGTTGACAAATCAGAGGATACAATTTACCAAAGGCATTATGTATCCGAGAAAAGACTCACAAAGTTATTGAATATGAAGGACGTCGTCGGATAAAATCCCATAGAGGTTCTGGTGGTCCACAAGAGACCTGATGTGAGCATCGGTACTCAACCAGCAGAAGAAAGAAAGCAAGGAGATCGGATTATCAAAACAACCGACTAATTCAAAGCTCCAGTGCAAAGGAATTATGAGCTCCAAATCAAGGGATCAGAAGCAAACACTCTGATCAAGGATGGATAGGTTGAGTAGGCTTAAGGGTACAATCGATGGCAATTTCATTGGTCGAGATCCAACTCATGTTTAATATGACGTCTGAGCCGAAAGGATGAATTCTAGGATCTGATTGAGGACTGCGAGAATTCACAACATATTGAATCAAGGGACTCTAATGATAATGACAAAGGATACTAATGATTATTGCTAGTCATATTGAACGCAACCATAATGCAAGCAGACAAGTATTTGCCGAGTAATAGCGGGCAGAGGATTATCAAAAGATCAGATAGTATTTCAATGTGTCTTGTAAATCATATAAACAACGGGGGAAGAGCGGATACTAGGTAAGGGCGAGAAATTATCCATACGGGTATTCAGGTGGCAAGGAACTGCAAGGCAGTGGGCACAAAATATTCTTGGAACAATAGAGAGAATTTCGGGGTATCTTGTAATAACAAGATCATCTGGGAAACATTGTATGAATGGCGAGTATACGTGGTTATCCATAGGAGTTTATCGATGGAAAAGAATTGCAAAAGCGATGAACACAAGTTCTCGGGTTAACAGCGGAGAGTGTCTTCAGGGTCTTCATGTGCAGCAGACGATCATCAGTAAAAAGGGGCTCTCCGGGTGATAGTGATAACAAGATCCTAATGTTAGATTTAAAAAAATTCATTTAACCCAAATAGGAGAGAGACCAGAGTCCCAGAGTAAAGGTCGAGGAGTAAAAGATCCTAGTACCACCCAATGGCGACGTGGGCCCGTAAGACACACAACCATGTTAGTAAAAAGTTTTGCAATGTCTAGACTCGACTTCAGCCAAGGAGTGTGGAAGGGGGATTACTACAGGCAGTCGGCTCTGATACCAACTTGTGACGCCCCCGGTTTAATCGTACACTAATCATGCACGCAAGCGTGTACGATCAAGATGAGGGACTCACGGGGAGATATCACAACACAACTCTAAAACATAAATAAGTCATACAAGCATCATAATACAAGCCAGGGGCCTCGAGGGCTCGAATACAAGTGCTCGATCATAGACGAGTCAGCGGAAGCAACAATATCTGAGTACAGACATAAGTTAAACAAGTTTGCCTTAAGAAGGCTAGCACAAACTGGGATACAGATCGAAAGAGGCGCATGCCTCCTGCCTGGGATCCTCCTAACTACTCCTGGTCATTGTCAGCGGGCTGCACATAGTAGTAGGCACCTGCGGTGTAGTAGGAGTCGTCGTCGACGGTGGCGTCTGGCTCCTGGGCTCCAGCATCTGGTTGCGACAACCAGGTAGAAAGGAAAGGGGGAAAAGAGGAAGGAAAGCAACCATGAGTACTCATCCAAAGTACTCGCAAGCAAGGAGCTACACTACATATGCATGGTTATATGTGTAAAGGGCCATATCAGTGGACTGAACTGCAGAATGCCAGAATAAGAGGGGGATAGCTAATCCTGTCGAAGACTACGCTTCTGGCAGCCTCCATCTTGCAGCATGTAGAAGAGAGTAGATTGAAGTCCTCCAAGTAGCATCGCATAGCATAATCCTACCCGGCGATCCCCTCCTCGTCGCCCTGTTAGAGAGCGATCACCGGGTTATATCTGGCACTTGGAAGGGTGTGTTTTATTAAGTATCCAGTTCTAGTTTCCATAAGGTCAAGGTACAACTCCGGGTCGTCCTTTTACCGAGGGACACGGCTATTCGAATAGATAATCTTCCCTGTAGGGGTGCACCACATAAGCCAACACGCTCGATCCCATTTGGCCGCACACACGTTCCTAGGTCATGCCCGGCCTCGGAAGATCAACACGTCGCAGCCCCACCTAGGCTCAACAGAGAGGTCAGCACACAGGTCTAAATCCTATGCGCGCATGGGTCTGGGCCCATCGCCCATTGCACACCTGCACGTTGCGTACGCGGCTGGAAGCAGACCTAGCCCCCTTAATACAAGCGCGAGCTTGGATAAAATCATTGCAGTTATTATAGGGAAGTCTAGAGATATCCTATTTGAAGGGAGGTGTTTGGGTTTTTCAAAACTCCATAGACATGCAGAAGAGAAATGCTATCCCCACTCCGACCAAGATAGAACTTTTACCAAAAGTTTATTGTGATCTTTTTGTTCAAATAACAATTAAGGTGAAGCAGGGTCAGGAACAATGAATCTCTTTATGATAAACAGATCCATTTTGCAAGTTCGTTATTACGGGTACGGTCCAATGCGGCGCGCGCCACTCAGTCGCTGACGTCAAAAAGAGCTTCGGCTGATACCACGACACCGAGTGCCCATAACTGTTCCCGCGTAGTTGGTTAGTGCGTATAGACCAAATGGCCAGACTCAGATCAAATACCAAGATCTCGTTAAGCGTGTTAAGTATCCGTGAACGCCGACCAGGGCCAGGCCCACCTCTCTCCTAGGTGGTCTCAACCTGCCCTGTCGCTCCGCCATAAAGTAACAGTCGGGGGCCGTCAGGAACCCAGGCCCACCTTTACCGGGATGGAGCCACCTGTCCTTTCAGCCCCCTCATCAGAATCACTTGCGGGTACTCAACGAGCCGACCCGACTTTAGTCACCACATGTGTCATGTATATAAAGTATATAGTATATACCCGTGATCACCTCCCGAAGTGATCACGGCCCAGTAGTATAGCATGGCAGACGGACAAGAGTGTAGGGCCACTGAGGGAACACTAGCATCCTATACTAAGCAGTAGGATAGCAGGTAAGGGTAACAACTGTAGCAACAATGACAAGCTATGCAACAGAATAGGATTAACCGAAAGCAGTAACATGCTACACTACTCTAATGCAAGCAGTATAGAGAAGAATAGGCGATATCTGGTGATCAAGGCGGGGGGGGGGGGGGGGGCTTGCCTGGTTGCTCTGGCAAGAAGGGTTCATCGTCGATGTAGTCGATCACAGGGGTACCGGTAGCGGTCTCGGGGTCTACCGGAAAGAAGTAACGGAGGGGAACACAATAAATAACAGAGCAATCAAAGCATCACAAAGCATAACATGGCAATGCACGATGCTAGAGGTGATCTAACGCAGGGATAGGTAATACCGGTGAAGGGGGAAAACACCCGGGAAGGTATCCCCGGTGTTTCGTGTTTTCGGACAGATGAATCGGAGGGGGAAGGTTGCAGGTTTGCTATGCTAGGGACGCGAGGCGGACGAACGGGCTGCGTATCCGGATTCGTCTCGTCGTTCTGAGCATCTTTCATGTACAAAGTTTTTCCAACCGAGCTACGGTTTATTTTATATTAATTTTAAAAGATTTAAATCATTTTTTGGATTTATTTAATTACTTTAAATCAACATTATCCGTAATAGTGTTTGCTGACGTCAGCATGACGTCAGCAGTCAACAGAACATTGACTGGGTCAAACTGACATGTGGGGTCCACATGTCATTGACTGATTAGGCTAATCATGGTTAATTAAGTTAACTAGTAATTAGGTTAATCTAATCAAGATTAATTAAGTTAATCAATTCTTTAATCAATCAATTAATTAATTAATAAATATTTTAATACTTTTAATTATTATTTATTCATTTATTTTTAATTCCCCCTTTTTTAATAAAATTTTCTAGGGGCATGGGGCCCCCATGTCATAGGCACAGGGGGCCTTAGCGGGTTAGCGGGCAGGGGCGTGCGGGTTGGCGTCGCCCGTGCTGAGGCTGAGCCCGACCGGGAGGGGGGCAAGGCAAGGCCGCGGCCGGAGCGGGACTGAGCGGGCGTGGCCGGCATGGGCGACGACCGGCGACTGCGTACGGCAGCGGCAAAGGGAGGGACTAGGGCGGGGGCTAGCGCGTCGGAGGCGGGTGCAGATGGTCGCGGTGGCCGACGGGGTGGCCGCGGGCGGTCCTGAGTAGAGGGGGCGAGCGGGGTGACATACGCGCGCGATGGCGCGTGCGGGCAGTGACGGGGCGATGCAGAGCAGCGGCAGGGGAGAGAAGGAGGAAGGAGCGGTGCGGTGCTCACGGTGATTGTAGGGCATGGGCAATGGGGCGCGGGGAGGAGGACGGGGACGATGGCGAGCGACGACGGGGAGGCAGTCTGGCGAGGAAGAATCCGGCGGAGAGGATGATGCAGAGGCGGTGAGCTTGAGGCCGGGGTCGGGGAAGGCAGAGCAGAGCACGTCGGAGCTCGTGGGCGTGCTCCTAGGCGACGGCGAGCCCGTGGGGCGCGCGGGTGACGACGCCCATGGCGATGGCGCCGGGCGCTGGCGGATCTGGAGGGGGGGCAAGGCCAAAGGGAGAGGGGGGAATTGGGGGTCGCTAGGGTTCGGCCCGTGGGGAGGGGTCGTCTTAAGTACGACGAGGGGCGCCGGCGGATGGCCGCCACGGCGATGCCCGTCGCCGTGGCGGGCATCGGCAGTGGCCACGGTGCGGGAGGGAACAGGGGAGAGGGAGGGGATAGGTGGGCCGGCCTGCTCGGGCGACCGGCTGGCCGGTGGCAAGTTGGGCCACTTGGTCTAGGGGAGAGAGGGCGTCCTTTTGTTTTCTTTTTACTTTTCTTTTCTGTTTTATGTCTAGTTTCCTTTTATTTTAGTTTCACAAAATACACAAATGGTTCCTAAATTGGTATTGCTATATATACTACTGCCACATTAATTTGGGTAACTAAATAAAATAGTTTAATATTTTATTTATTGTAAAAGGCATTCAACTAATTGTTTTTGCTACTGTTTAAAACATTTTAGAGTATTTAAACCTTTTATAAAAGTGTGGTTTCTCCACCATACTTACCTATGCATTATTTGGCTCACCCCGAACATTTTAGTTTTAATATTTGAAATTTTTTATTGTTTGCTTGATTTTGAATTTGAATTTGAATCGGTTTCGAACTAACGCGAGATTAGCAACAATAATCGAGGTGATGCGGCATCATTAGTAGAGGGTTACTGTAGCTTAATTATCCGGGCGTCACATTATGCAACTCCTGGATACCGGAGGAATACCTTGGGTGCTATCAAACGTCCCAACGTATTTGGGTGATTATAAAGATGCTCTATAGGTATCTCCGAAGGTGTTTGTTGGGTTGGCATAGATCGAGATTAGGATTTGTCACTGTGAGTATCAGAGAGGTACCTCTGGGCCCTCTCGGTAATGCACATCATAAGAAGCCTTGCAAGCAATGTGACTAATGAGTTAGTTGTAGGATGATGTATTACAGAACAAGTAAAGAGACTTGCCGGTAACGAGATTGAACTAGGTATGAAGATACCGACGATCGAATCTCGGGCAAGTAACATACCGATGACAAAGGGAATAACGTATGTTGTCATTACGGTACGACAGATAAAGATCTTCATAGAATATGTAGGAACAAATATGAGCATCCAGGTTCCGCTGTTGGTTATTAACCAGAGAGGTGTCTCGGTCATGTCTACATAGTTCTCGAACTCGTAGGGTCCGCACGCTTAACGTTCGATGACGATTTTGTATTATATGAGTTATGTGATTTGGTGACCGAATGTTGTTCGGAGTCCCGGATGAGATCAAGGACATGACGAGGAGTGTCGAAATGGTCGAGAGGTAAAGATTTATATATAGGACGATAGTATTCGGACACCGGAAGTGTTCCGGGGGTACCAAGTACATATCGGGTCATCGGAAGGGGTTCCGGGCACCCCCCGGCAACTATATATGGGCCTAATGGGCCAAGAGAGGGACAAACCAGCCCCTAAGGGGCTGGTGCGCCCCCATGTAGGCCGAAATAGTAGGAGAAGGAAAGAGGGGAAGGGAGAAGGAAAGGGGAGGATTCGGCCTCCCTCTTCCTTCCCTTCCCCCTCTCTTTCCTTTCCCCTCCGATGAATAAGGAAGGGGGCCGAATTCGGCCTACTTGGGGCGCCCCCCTTGGATGCTCGCTCTCCCTCCCACCTATATATATGAGGGGGGAGGCGCCTAGAATACACACCAACATCTGTTAGCCGTGTGCGGCGCCTCCCACCACAGTTTACGCCTCCGGTCATATCTTCATAGTGCTTAGGCGAAGCCCTGTGCGGATTACTTCACCATCACCATCACCATGTCGTCATGCTGACGGAACTCATCTTCCTCGACACCTTTTCTGGATCAAGAGTTCGAGGGACGTCATCGAGCTGAATGTGTGCAAAACTCGGAGGTGCCGTACGTTCGGTGCTTGATCAGTCGGAACGAGAAGAAGTTCGACTACATCAACCGTGTTGTCAAACGCTTCCGCTTTCGGTCTACGAGGGTACGTAGACACACTCTCCCCTCTCGTTGCTATGCATCTCCTAGATAGATCTTGCGTGAGAGTAGGCATTTTTTTGAAATTGCATGCTATGTTTCCCAACAGTGGCATCCGAGCCAGGTCTATGCGTAGATGATATGCACGAGTAGAACACAAAGAGTTGTGGGCGGTGATCGTCATACTGCTTACCACCAATGTCTTATTTTTATTCGGTGCTATTGTTGGATGATGCGGCCCTGAACAACCTTACATGACCACGTTCATGAGACCGGTTCCACCGACAGACATGCAACTAGTTTTGCATAAAGGTGGCTGGCGGGTGTTTGTCTCTCCAACTTTAGTTGAATCAAATTTGACTGCGGCTGGTCCTTGTTGAAGGTTAAAACAACAAACTTGATAAATCACTGTTGTGGTTTTGATGCGTAGGTAAGAACGGTTCTTGCTAGAAGCCTGTAGCAGCCACGTAAAACTTGCAACAACAAAGTAGAGGATGTCTAACTTGTTTTTGCAGGGCATGTTGTGATGTGATATGGTCAAGACATGATGTGATATACGTTATTGTATGAGATGATCATGTTTTGTAAAAGTTATCGGCAACTGGCAGGAGCCTTATGGTTGTCGCTTTATTGTATGAAATGCAAACGCCATGTAATTGCTTTACTTTATCACTATGCGTTAGCGATAGTTGTAGAAGCAATAGTTGGCGAGACGACCACGACGCAACGATGGAGATCAAGGTGTCGAGCCGGTGACGAAGGAGTTCATGACAGTGCTTTGGAGATGGAGATCAAAAGCACAAGATGATGATGGCCATATCATGTCACATATTTTGATTGCATGTGATGTTTATCTTTTATGCATCTTATTTTGCTTAGTACGGCGGTAGCATTATAAGATGACCCCTTACTAAAATTTCAAGGTATAAGTGTTCTCCTCGAGTATGCACCATTGCGACAATTCGTTGTGCTGAGACACCACGTGATGATCGGGTGTGATAGGCTCTACGTTCACATACAACGGGTGCAAGACAATTTTGCACATGTGGAACACTCGAGTTAAACTTGACGATCCTAGCATGTACAGACATGGCCTCGTAACACTGGAGACCGAAAGGTCGAACGTGAATCATATAGTAGATATGATCAACATAGATATGTTCACCATTGATGACTACTCCATCTCACGTGATGATCGGACATGGTTTAGTTGATTTGGATCACGTATCATTTAGATGACTTGAGGGATGTCAATCTAAGTGGGAGTTCTTAAGTAATATGATTAATTGAACTTAATTTATCATGAACTTAGTCCTGATAGTTTTTGCATATCTATGTTGTAGTAAATGGACCGTGCTACCATTCCCTTGAATTTTAATGCGTTCCTAGAGAAAGCTAAGTTGAAAGATGATGGTAGCAACTACATGGACTGGGTCCATAACTTGAGGATTATCCTCATTGCTGCACAGAAGAATTATGTCCTTGATGCACCGCTAGGTGAAAGGCCGGCTGCAGGAGCAGATGCTGATGTTATGAACGTCTGGCAAGCTCGATCTGATGACTACTCGATAGTTCAGTGTGCCATGATTTACGGCTTAGAATCGGGACTTCAAAGATGTTTTGAACGTCATGGACCATATGAGATGTTCCAGGAATTGAAGTTAATATTTCCAGCAAATGCCCGAGTTGAGAGATATGAAGTCTCCAACAAGTTCTATAGCTGCAAGATGGAGGAGAATAGCTGTGTCAGTGAACACATACTCAAAATGTCCGGGTATCTGAAAGCACAAGTGCTCCCTGGGTGATTTTGGTAATTAATCTCAACATATCTCTTGTTGGACTAACATTTTTATCTAGTATATTTCAGTTGAGTTCAACAGTGGAGTGGCATGGACAAGAGGATGTGGAACCCCTTCAAGATGGTAAAGACAAACATTAGCAAAAGCTCAAGACTCTACATTTTCATTTTAGTGATCCAAGATCACATTGAGTCCATAGGAAAAAACAAATACTATTAAAAGGGGATGAGGTGTTGCTTAATGCCTTGCTTGCTCAAAGTGCTTAGTGATATGCTCCAAAGCCCTCAACCACTTTCTCAATTCCACATATGTCCTAAACCTAAATTCAAACTCGGCCCCACCGATTTGATCTATCCGGCGCCACCGAGTTCACTTAACATAGCCACTGCCAGAAACCCTAATCAGTTCGGTCTCACCGATGGGATCTCGGTCTCACCGAGATGGGCTTGCAAACTCTCTATTTCCTGTTGCAACTATTTCGGTCTCACCGAGATATGCAGTCAGTCCCCCCGAGTTTGCTTGACCAACTCTCTGTTTGCTCATTACCAAAATTGGTCTCACCGAGTTTGTGTAATCGGTCAAACCGAGTTGAGGTTTTACCCTAACCCTAGCACATCGGTCCCACCGAGTTGATCATGTCGGTCCCACCGAAAACTCTAACGTTCACATTTTGAACCATATCGGTCTGACCGAGTTTCACTATTCGGTCCCACCGATTTTGGTAAATTGTGTGTAACGGCTAGATTGTGTGTGGAGGCTATATATACCCCTCCACCCATTCTTCATTCGTGAGGAGAGCCATCAGAACGTGCTTACACTTCTACTACACATTTTCTGAGAGAGAACCACCTACTCATGTGTTGAGACCAAGATATTCCAATCCAACCACAAGAATCTTGATCTCTAGCCTTCCCAAGTTGCTTTCCACTCAAATCATCTTTCCACCATATCCAAACCTGTGAGAGAGAGTTGAGTGTTGGGGAGACTATCACTTGAAGCACAAGAGTGAGGAGTTCAGCATCAACACACCATCCATTACCTTTTGGAGACTGGTGTCTCCTAGATTGGTTAGGTGTTACTTGGGAGCCTCCGTCAAGATAGTGGAGTTGAACCAAGGAGTTTGTACGGGCAAGGTGATCGCCTACTTCGTGAAGATCTACCCTAGTGAGGCAAGTCCTTCGTGGGAATTGGCCATGGTGGGATAAACAAGGTTGCTTCTTCGTGGACCCTTCGTGGTTGGATCCCTTCGTGGACTCGCGCAACCGTTACCCTTCGTGGGTTGAAGTCTCCACCAACGTGGATGTACGATAGCACAACCTATTAGAACCACGCCAAAAATCTCCGTGTCTCCAATTGCGTTTGCACACTCCAATCCCATCCCTTTACATTTTCGCAAGTGGCATGCTTTACTTTCCGCTGCTCATATACTCTTGCCATGCCTGCTTGAAATGCATTGTGAATGTTTAAACTTGTGCTAAAACTCCACCTTGACTTGAAGAATTTAAAAACTACTACTTTTGTTTGTTGAGGGTCTAATCACCCCCCTCTAGACACCTCTTCTCGATCCTTTGAATTGGTATCAGAGCGTTGGTCTCCATTGCTTTGGTTTAATCACCATTGGAGAAAGATGGATGAGTCTATGTTGGGGAGGTTTAGACATAGAGTGCCTATACTTGATGGAGAGTTCTTTCATGCTTGCAAAAATGAGATGCTTGATATTTTCAATGAATATCACTTGAACAAGTACATTACTAGCCCTTGTGCGCCCCTTGTTGATCCTTTGCATCCTACTCCTGATGAGTCTATTGACATGATCCACAACCTTAGAACTGTCAATCTTATTACTAGAGGCCTAGAAATTTGATTGTTTGCTTGCCTACTCTTGATTGTGCTTACACCATATGGAGATTTCTTGAGGAACGATTTCCAAACTATTCCTTGCAAAATCTAGATGTGATTCTTCATAAGTCAATTGCCTTAAGTAAGATGAATTCCAATGATCCTAAGTTTGGTGATTGTCTATTTGAGCTTCGTGACCTTATGCGTGCCAAAGGAGATGTTGGAATCATTAGCAACATCATTTCTGAAGTCCTTAGAATTCATAAAGATGAGCATTGTGGTGATCATTTATCTAATGAACCACTCTCTCTGGGAAATGATCAATTGCAAGATGATGTTGAACATGGATACTATGATGAGGATGATGATGGTGACTTTGATCTCGATGAGTCTATGAGACAGTTTGGTCTTATGTCTAATCTTCGTGGCTACATGGCTGGAGGAAAGGAATGGGTTCTTGATAGTGGATGTACCGATCACATGACCAGAGAAAAGGATATGTTTCGTGAGCTAGCTGAAAACGACGGCCCTCGAAAGTATGTCACTTTTGGTGATAACTCAAAGGGTAAGGTGGCCATCTCACATGATAGCTCCATACAAAATGTTATGCTCGTTGAATCTCTTGGCTATAATTTACTTTCCGTATCTAGACTAGCTGACTTTGGTTTCAATGTCCTATTTACTGAAGTAGATTGCCAAGTGTTTCAAAGAGATAATCACAATGTGGTCTTTACTGGTATACATAGAGGTGATCTATACATTGTTGATTTCACTAAAAAGGCTCAACCTAGAACTTGCTTAATTGCTAAATCTTCTAAAGGTTGGTTGTGGCATAGAAGATTAGGTCATGTGGGCATGCGAAATCTTGATAAGCTTATTAAAGGTGATCATATCCTTGGAGTGAAAGATGTTATATTTGACAAGGATAGATTGTGAAGTGCTTGTCAAGCAGGAAAACAAGTTGGAGGAAGCCATGGCTATGAGAAGACCGCTCGAGCTACTTCATATGGATCTCTTCGGTCCAAACGCCTATAAAAGTCTCAGTGGAAACTCGTTTGGTTTAGTCATAGTCGATGATTTTTCAAGATTTACATGGGTGTTCTTTCTTGATGATAAATCGGAGGTCCAAAAGATCTTCAAGAACTTCGCTAGGAAGGCCCAAAATCAATTTGAAGTGAAGATCAAGAAGGTTCGCAGCGACAATGGAACGGAGTTCAAGAACGCAAATGTGGACACCTTTCTTGATGAAGGGATTTCACATGAGTTATCGGCTACGTACATGCCTCAACAAAATGGAGTCGTTGAGAGGAAGAACTGGACTCTTATTGAGATGGCGAGGACGATGCTTGATGAGTACAAGACGCCAAAACACTTTTGGGCGGAAGCAGTTGAGACATCTTGTCATGCAACAAATCGTCTATATCTTCACAGGCTACTCGGCAAGACGGCATATGAGCTTCTCACCGGTAACAAACCCCAAGTTGGATACTTTCGAGTATTCGGCTGATAGTGCTATATTCTTGATAAACATCGTCGTTCTAAATTTGCTCCTAAATCTCATGAGGGTTTCCTACTCGGTTATGGCTCAAACTCGCACACTTACCGTGTCTACAACAATTTCACCCGAAAGGTTGAAGAGACGGTAGATGTGAAGTTTGATGAATCTAACGGCTCGCAAGTAGAGCAATTGCCAATTGATGTAGGAGACAAAGACCCTTCGGAAGCAATCCAAGACTTGTCTATTGGCAAGATTCGTCCAACGGAGGTGAAGGAGAGTACCTCGTCCATCCAAGTGGAAGCTTCCACCTCACGATAAGGTGAACCAAGAGTTGACTCGGAGGCATGCACAAGTGGGACTCACCAAGATGAACAAAACGGGGAAGTACACCAAGATTAACCTCATCAACCTCCTTCTCCACCTCCACAAGAGAACAACGACACCAACAACGAAGAAGGCCAAGAGGAAGAACAAGATGATGAATAAGATGTTCTACCCCGACCCAAACGAAAGCTCTCACGAGTTAGAGCAAGAGTTTCAAGAGACCATGCCGTCGAACAAATCTTCATTGATATCCAAACCGGGAGAATCACTCGCTCTAAAACTCGTTTGGCTAATTTTTGTGAACACTATTCATTCATCTCCAGCATTGAAACTATGAAGGTTGAAGTAGCATTAGAAGATCCAGATTGGATAAATGCCATGCACGAAGAACTACACAACTTTGAGGGAACCAAGTGTGGACATTGGTTGAGAAGCCCGACAACAACCACAACATCATTAGTACCAAATGGGTGTTTCGCAACAAGCAAGACAAAGATGGACAAGTCGTTCGCAACAAAGCACGTCTCATCGCTCAAGGCTACACTCAAGTCGAAGGTATGGACTATGGTGAGATATATGCTCCCGTTGCTAGACTTGAGTCCATCCGCATCTTACTTGCTTATGCCAATCATCATGATATTACCTTGTACCAAATGGACATCAAAAGTGATTTTCTAAATGGTGAAATTGAGGAGGAAGTTTATGTTAAAAAACCTCCCGGCTTTGTTAATCCTAAGAAACCCGACCATGTTTACAAACTTCACAAAGCTCTTTATGGTTTTAAACAAACTCCTAGAGCGTGGTATAAATGCTTGACCAAGTTCCTTATTGAAAAAGGCTTTGAGATTGGAAAGATAGATTCGACTATTTTTACTAAAAGGGTTAATGGAGAATTATTTGTGTGCCAAATTTATGTTGATGATATCATATTTGGTTTGACTAACCCTCATTTTAGTGAAAAGTTTGGAAATCTAATGTCGAAGAAGTTTGAGATGTCTATGATGTGTGAACTCAAGTTCTTTCTTGGTTTGCAAATCAAGCAAACTAAGGAGGGCACCTTTGTTTCTCAAACAAAGTATACCAAGGACTTATTCAAGAAGTTCAACATGCAATAAAGCAAAGGTATGAAGACACCCCTGCCTACTAGTGGACATCTTGACTTGACTAAGGATGGCAAATCGGTTGACCAAAAGGTTTACCGCTCTATGATTGGCTCATTGTTATATCTATGTGCCTCCCGTCCCGATATTATGCTAAGTGTGTGCATGTGTGCATGATATCAAGTGGCCCCCAAAGAATGTCATCTTAAGGCTGTGAAAAGGATAGTGAGATACTTAATTCATACACCAAATTTTGGCATTTGGTATCCTAAGAGGTCTTCCTTTGATCTCGTTGGCTACTCCGACTCGGACTATGCCGGTGACATGGTTGTGGTAGATCTCTTGTGTCTTGGTCCTCCAAGAAACAAAACTTGGTATCGTTATCCACCGCCAAAGCGGAATACATTGCCGCCGGTTCATGTTGTGCTCAATTACTTTGGATGACCCAAACTCTTAAAGATTATGGGACCTATGTGAAACATGTTCCATTGCTTTGTGACAATGAAAGTGCTATTAATATTGCTCATAATCCCGTGCAACATTCTCGAACTAAGCATATTGAATTTCTTCATCATTTCATTCAAGATCATGTTGCTAAAGGAGACATTGATCTTAAGCATGTTTGTGCCAATATGCAATTGGCGGATATATTTACCAAACCGCTTGATGAGAAAGTATTTTGCCGTTTGAGAGGTGAATTGAACATCATTAATGCTTCAAACTTGGAGTAGAAACTCCATTTGGATACATGCAAGGCATGAACCTTTGACTAATCCTTGATATTTCTCTTATGATGATCATATGTCTTGGATATACTTGCACCCTTGCCTGCTATCTAACCCTTGTAGGTACTTGGATGAATCTAAATCTATGAGATTGCAACTCACTCATATCTTGAGCAATCTCTACATCACCAAGTCTCTATAATATGGTGGTTTAAGACAAGGAAGCATGAATCCTTTCAACATATCCTTTGACAACTCCTTTGTATCAAATTTCATTTGGTATCAAACTTCATGCTTGTCATTTTGGATATACAAGTGCTCTTCCTTGCAAGACTAACCCATGTAGGTAGATGAACTCGAACTACAAGCGGTGCTCCCAACTCTTGATGAGCTACATCAACCTTGAGCGTCCCACACAAGTTCAACTACATGATCAAGATTAACACCACCACCCAAGGTATGTTATTCCATCTTAGAGAAGCTTTACCCCAAGTCATGGGTCAAAGCAGCTCAACAAGATGTGAATACATCAAAATGCTTAAATGAAAAATGGCAACCCCATTTTGAGCTTAAACGATGAGTATGACCTCCGATTAAGTGTTCTCACTTGACTCCTCAATCAATATACTCTAACATAGGTTACTTTGTCGCCGACCAATTCTAGATGAAGTTCTCTAGTGTTTTTCCGAGTTCTTGCATTTGTCTCTTGCATCTTTGTTTCCCTTTAAAAAAAACTTGATCTAGATTTCTTTCTTTTCTATGTTCTGCATTCCCTGCATCCAATGCATTGCAAATCTTTCAGTTAATTCCTTGCAAATCTTTATGAGATCTTATTTGCCTAAGTGAGTTGAGATGACAATTGTTTTCTCTGTGGGTTGAATTCAGCCTCACCGATTTGTTCTTCTCGGCTAAACCGAAACAACTCGGTGCCACCGAAGCAAATAACTCAGAGTAACTGAATTCAATACTAAGAACACACTTTGCCATTTGCATCCTGCATATTTGTTCCAGCTTCACTCGATGATTCTTGTCCTCTACCAGCATCTTACATTACATGTTGCTTTGCACTATGACTCAAGGACCAGACTTACTTGACTCATGCTCCAGAAGATCCCTTCTTGGAAATTGATGTCAAAGGGAGAGAGAGAGAGAGAGCACATCAAAGCTTATCACAAAAGAGAGAATGCACTCCTTAAGCTTCTCTAGATGCTTGTTATCCATAGAGGAGAGAAGTCACATGTCTTCAAGAGGGGAAAGACATGCTAGTATGTGTTATGTTTGATTATAATTGTTTTTGCTCTAATTTTCTTTTGCCCTATCTTCACCCATTATCTAATATAAGATTCAGGGGGAGAAAGACATCCAAGGGAAGGAAATCTTCGAATTCATTGCATATCTTTACTCTTTGGGGACATGTCTATATCCAAATAGAGTACCTAGTACTCACTCTCTACATGTCATCCCAATCTTGGTACTCTTGTGGTTTTTCTCAACTTTCTTTGTCTAGTAGGTGTTCGTGTGTTATCTAACCTTGTTTACTCAAGTTCACCTCCTCCAAAGCCAGCTCAAGACCACAAGGTAAGTATATGCATCACACTCATGTGCATGATGATTTCTTGCTACTGTACATATTGTTTGCAAGAAGGAATAATGAACATGGAGGTATATTTCCTTTAGTTACATCATTTGCTCTGATGCATATAACCAAGATACATGTAACTCATTGCTTGCTCTGTCATGCTTATGCATTCACATGCTCTTATATTCCATATTCACATGATTGCATACATGTAGGGGGGCCTATGCATGTGACATGTCCTTCCAAAGCTTTACTTACTATTCTTCATATCTTTATCTAAAGCTTTGATGTATGTTGTCATCAATTACCAAAAAGGGGGAGATTGAAAGCACAAGTGCTCCCTCGGTGATTTTAGTAATTAATGTCAACATATCTCTTGTTGGACTAACATTTTTATCTAGTATATTTCAGTTGAGTTGAACAGTGGAGTGGCATGGACAAGAGGATGTGGAACCCCTTCAAAATGGTAAAGACAAACATTGGCAAAAGCTCAAGACTCTACATTTTCATTTTAGTGATCCAACATCACATTGAGTCCATAGGAGAAAACCAATACTATTAAAAGGGGATGAGGTGTTGCTTGCTCAAAGTGCTTAGTGATATGCTCCAAAGCCCTCAACCACTTTCTCAATTCCACATATGTCCTAAACCTAAAGTCAAACTCGGCCCCACCGATTTCATCTATCCGGCGCAACAGAGTTCACTTGACATAGCCACTGCCAGAAACCCTAATCAGTTCGGTCTCACCAATGGGATCTCGGTCTCACTGAGATGGGCTTGCAAACTCTCTGTTGCGTGTTGCAACTATTTCGGTCTCACCGAGATATGCAGTCGGTCCCACCGAGTTTGCTTGACCAACTCTCTATTTGCTCATTACCAAAATCGGTCTCACCGAGTTTGTGTAATCGGTCAAACCGAGTTGAGGTTTTACCCTAACCCTAGCACATCGGTCCCACCGAGTTGATCATGTCGGTCCCACCGAAAGCTCTAACGTTCACATTTTGAACCATATCGGTCTGACCGAGTTTCACTATTCGGTCCCACCGATTTTGGTAAATTGTGTGTAACGGCTAGATTTTGTGTGGAGGCTATATATACCCCTCCACCCATTCTTCATTCGCGAGGAGAGACATCAGAACGTGCTTACACTTCTACTACACATTTTCCGAGAGAGAACCACCTACTCTTGTGTTGAGACCAAGATATTCCAATCCAACTACAAGAATCTTGATCTCTAGCCTTCCCCAAGTTGCTTTCCACTCAAATCAACTTTCCACCATATCCAAATCTATGAGAGAGAGTTGAGTGTTGGGGAGACTATCATTTGAAGCACAAGAGCAAGGAGTTCATCATCAACACACCATCTATTACCTTTTGGAGAGTGGTGTCTCCTAGATTGGTTAGGTGTTACTTGGGAGCCTCCGTCAAGATTGTGGAGTTGAACCAAGGAGTTTGTACGGGCAAGGAGATCGCCTACTTCGTGAAGATCTACCCTAGTGAGGCAAGTCCTTCGAGGGCGATGGCCATGGTGGGATAGACAAGGTTGCTTCTTCGTGGACCCTTCGTGGGTGGATCCGTCCGTGGACTCACAACTGTTACCCTTCGTGGGTTGAAGTCTCCACCAACGTGGATGTACGATAGCACCACCTATCGGAACCATGCCAAAAATCTTCGTGTCTCCAATTGCGTTTGCACACTCCAATCCCATCCCTTTAAATTTTTGCAAGTTGCATGCTTTACTTTCCGATGCTCATATACTCTTGCCATGCTTGCTTGAAATGTATTGTGAATGTTTAAACTTGTGCTAAAACTCCACCTTAACTTGAAGAATTTAAAAACTGCTACTTTTCTTTGTTGAGGGTCTAATCACCCTCCCTCTAGAGACCTCTTCTCGATCCTTTGAATTGGTATCAGAGCATTGGTCTCCATTGCCTACACCAACTAGAGAGGAAGCGAATGATAATGATCATGAAACTTCAGGTCAAGTTACTACCGAACCTCGTAGGTCAACCAGAGCATGTTCCGCACCAGAGTGGTACGGTAATCCTGTTCTGGAAGTCATGTTACTAGACCATGATGAACCTACGAACTATGAAGAAGTGACGATGAGCCCAGATTCCGATAAATGGCTTGAGGCCATGAAATGTGAGATAGGATCCATGTATGAGAACAAAGTGTGGACTTTGGTTGACTTGCCTGATGCTCGGCAAGCCATAGAGAATAAATGGATCTTGAAGAAGAAGACTGACGCTGATGGTAATGTTACTGTCTACAAAGCTCAACTTGTTGCGAAAGGTTTTCGACAAGTTCAAGGAGTTGACTACTATCAGACCTTCTCACCCGTAGCGATGCTTAAGTCTGTCCGAATCATGTTAGCAATTTGCCGCATTTTATGATTATGAAATCTGGCAAATGGATGTCAAAATTGCATTCCTTAATGGATTTCTTAAAGAAGAGTTGTAGATGATGCAACCAGAAGGTTTTGTCGATCCTAAAGGTGCTAACAAAGTGTGCAAGCTCCAGCGATCCATTTATGGACTCGTGCAAGCATCTCGAAGTTGGAATATACGCTTTGATGAGGTGATCAAAGCTTATAGTTTTATACATACTTTCGGAGAAGCCTGTATTTACAAGAAAGTGAGTGGGAGCTCTGTAGCATTTCTGATATTATATGTGGATGAGATATTGTTGATTGGAAATGATATAGAATTTCTGGATATCATAAAAGGATACTTGAATAAGAGTTTTGCAATGAAAGACCTCGGTGAAGCTGCTTATATATTGGGCATCAAGATCTATAGAGATAGATCAAGACGCTTAATTGGACTTTCACAAAGCACATACCTTGATAAAGTTTTGAAGAAGTTCAAAATGGATCAGTCAAAGAAAGGGTTCTTGCCTGTGTTACAAGTTGTGAAGTTGAGTCAGACTCAATGCCCGACCAGTGCAGAAGATAGAGAGAAAATGAAAGTCATTCCCTATGCCTCAGTGCTACCTCTTGAGCACTGCGTTGGTTTTCCCTTGAAGAGGAAAGGGTGATGCAGCAAAGTAGCATAAGTATTTCCCTCAGTTTTTGAGAACCAAGGTATCAATCCAGTAGGAGGCTACGCGCGAGTCCCTCGCACCTACACAAACAAATAAATCCTCGCAACCAACGCGATAAGGGGTTGTCAATCCCTACACGGTCACTTACGAGAGTGAGATCTGATAGATATGATAGGATAATATTTTTGGTATTTTTATGATAAAGATGCAAAGTAAAGAAAGTAAAATAAAAATAGCGCAAGAAATAGCTAAGTGTTGGAAGATTAATATGATGGAAAATAGACCCGGGGGCCATAGGTTTCACTAGTGGCTTCTCTCAAGAGCATAAGTATTTTACGGTGGGTGAAAAAATTACTGTTGAGCAATTGACAGAATTGAGCATAGTTATGAGAATATCTAGGTATGATCATGTATATAGGCATCACGTCCGAGACAAGTAGACCGACTCCTGGCTGCATCTACTACTATTACTCCACACATCGACCGCTATCCAGCATGCATCTAGAGTATTAAGTTCATAAGAACAGAGTAACACTTTAAGCAAGATGACATGATGTAGAGGGATAAATTCATGCAATATGATAAAAAAACCCATCTTGATATCCTCGATGGCAACAATACAATACGTGCCTTACTGCCCTACTGTCACTGGGAAAGGACACCGCAAGATTGAACCCAAACCTAAGCACTTCTCCCATTGCAAGAAAGATCAATCTAGTAGGCCAAACCAAACTGATAATTCGAAGAGACTTGCAAAGATAACCAATCATACATAAAAGAATTCAGAAGATTCAAATATTGTTCATAGATAAACTTGATCATAAACCCACAATTCGTCGGTCTCAACAAACACACCGCAAAAGAAGATTACATCGAATAGATCTCCACAAGAGAGGGGGAGAACATTGTATTGAGATCCAAAAAGAGAGAAGCCATCTAGCTAATAACTATGGACCCGAAGGTCTGAGGTAAACTAGTCACACATCATCGGAGAGGCTATGGTGTTGATGTAGAAGCCCTCCGTGATCGATGCCCCCTCCGGCGGAGCTCCGGAACAGGCCCCAAGATGGGATCTCGTGGGTACAGAAGGTTGCGGCGGTGGAATTAGGTTTTTGGCTCCGTATCTGATCGTTTGGGGGTACGTAGGTATATATAGGAGGAAGGAGTACGTCGGTGGAGCAACATGGGGCCCACGAGGGTGGAGGGCGCGCCTGGGGGGTAGGCGCGCCCCCCTACCTCGTGGCTTCCTCTTTGATTTCTTGACGTAGGGTCCAAGTCCTCTGGATCATGTTCATTCCAAAAATCACGTTCCCGAAGGTTTCATTCCGTTTGGACTCCGTTTGATATTCTTTTTCTGCGAAACTCCGAAATAGGCAAAAAACAACAATTCTGGGCTGGGCCTCCCAAAAATAATATAAAAGTGAATAATAAAGCCCAATAATGTCCAAAATAGAAGATAATATAGGATGGAGCAATAAAAAAATATAGATACGTTGGAGACGTATCAAGCATCCCCAAGCTTAATTCTTGCTCGTCCTCGACTAGGTAAATGATAAAAACAGAATTTTTGATGTGGAATGCTACTAGGCATAATTTCAATGTAATTCTTCTTAATTGTGGTATGAATATTCAGATCCGAAAGATTCAAGATAAAAGTTTAATATTGACATAAAAATAATAATACTTCAAGCATACTAACTAAGTAATCATGTCTTCTCAAAATAACATGGCCAAAGAAAGTTATCCCTACAAAATCATATAGTCTGGCTATGCTCTATCTTCACCACACAAAGTATTTAAATCATGCACAACCCCGATGACAAGCTAAGCAATTGTTTCATACTTTTGGTGTTCTCAAACTTTTTCAATCTTCACGCAATACATGAGCGTGAGCCATGGACATATCAGTATATGTGGAATAGAATGGTGGTTGTGGAGAAGACAAAAAAAAGGAAGAAGATAGTCTCACATCAACTAGGCGTATCAACGGGCTATGGAGATGCCCATCAATAGATATCAATGTGAGTGAGTAGGGATTGCCATGCAACGGATGCACTAGAGCTATAAGTATATGAAAGCTCAACAAAAGAAACTAAGTGGTAGTGCATCCAACTCGCTTGCTCACGAAGACCTAGGGCATTTTGAGGAAGCCCATCATTGGAATATACAAGCCAAGTTCTATAATGAAAAATTCCCACTAGTATATGAAAGTGATAAAATGAGAGACTCTCTATCATGAAGATCATGGTGCTACTTTGAAGCACAAGTGTGGTAAAAGGATAGTAACATTGTCCCTTCTATCTTTTTCTCTCATAATTTTTTTATTTGGGCCTTTCTTCTCTCTCTTTTTATGGCCTCTTTTTTTCCGTCCGGAGTCTCATCCCGACTTGTGGGGGAATCATAGTCTCCATCATCCTTTCCTCAGTTGGGACAATGCTCTAAAAATGATGATCATCACACTTTTATTTACTTACAACTTCAGCAATTACAACTCAATACTTAGAACAAAATATGACTCTATGTGAATGCCTCCGACGCTGTACCAGGATATGCAATGAATCAAGAGTGACATGTATGAAGGAATTATGAACGGTGGCTTTGCACAAATACGATGTCAACTACATGATCATGCAAAGCAATATGACAATGCTGGAGCGTGTCATAATAATCGGAACGGTGGTAAGTTGCATGGCAATGTATCTCGGAATGGCTATGGAAATGCGATGATAGGTAGGTATGGTGGCTGTTTTGAGGAAGGTTTATGGTGGGTGTATGATACCGGCGAAAAGTGCGCGGTATTTGAGAGGCTAGCAATGGTGGAAGGAAGAAAGTGCGTATAATACATGGACTCAACATTAGTCATAAAGAACTCATATACTTATTGCAAAAATCTACAAGTTATCAAAGCAAAGTATTACGCGCATGCTCCTAGGGGGATAGATTGGTAGGAAAAGACCATCGCTCGTCCCCGACCGCCACTCATAAGGAAGACAATCAATAAATAAATTATGCTCCGACTTCATCACATAACGGTTCACCATACGTGCATGCTACGGGAATCACAAACTTTAACACAAGTATCTCTCAAATTCACAACTACTCAACTAGCATGACTCTAATATCACCATCTTTATATCTCAAAACAATTATCAAGCATCAAACTTTTCTTAGTATTCAACACACTCATAAGAAAGTTTTTACTAATCTTGAATACCTAGCATATTAGGATTATTTAAGAAAATTACCATGCTATTTAAAACTCTCAAAATAATCTAAGTTAAGCATGAGAGATCAATAGTTTCTATAAAACAAATCCACCACCGTGCTCTAAAAGATATAAGTGAAATACTAGAGCAAAAACTATATAACTCAAAAGATATAAGTGAAGCACATAGAGTATTCTAATAATTTCCGAATCATGTGTGTCTCTCTCAAAAGGTGTGTACAGCAAAGATGATTGTGGTAAACTAAAAAACAAAGACTCAAATCATACAAGACGCTCCAAGCAAAACACATATCATGTGGTGAATAAAAATATAGCTCCAAGTAAAGTTACCGATGGAAGTAGACGAAAGAGGGGATGCCTTCCGGGGCATCCCCAAGCTTTGGCTACTTGGTGTCCTTAGATTATCTTGGGGGTGCCATGGGCATCCCCAAGCTTAGGCTCTTGCCACTCCTTGTTCCATAGTCCATCAAATCTTTTACCCAAAACTTGAAAACTTCACAACACAAAACTTAACAGAAAATCTCGTGAGCTCCGTTGGCGAAAGAAAACAAAAGACCACTTCAAGGTACTGTAATGAAATCATTCTTTATTTATATTGGTGTTAAACCTACTGTATTACAACTTCTCAATGGTTTATAAACTATTTTACTAGCCATTGATTCATGAAAATAAGCAAACAACACATGAAAAACAGAATCTGTCAAAAACAGAACAGTCTGTAGTAATCTGTAACTAACGCAAACTTCTGGAACTCCAAAAAATCAGCCAAAATAGGAAGACCTAGACAATTTGTTTATTGATCAGCAGCAATTGGAATAAATATTTTATCACGTTCTTGTGATTTTTAACAATTATTTTCATGAACAGAAAGTTTCTGGAAATTTCTGCAAGATCAAATAACTATCATCCAAGAAGATCCTATAGGTTTAACTTGGCACAAACACTAATTAAAACATAAAAACATATCTAACCAGAGGCTAGATCCAATATTTATTCCTAAACCGAAGAAAAAAAGCAAAAAACTAAAAATAAAATTGGGTTGCCTCCCAACAAGCGTTATTGTTTAACGCCCCTAGCTAGGCATAAAAGCAAGGATAGATCTAGGTATTGCCATCTTTGGTAGGCAATCCATAAGTGGCTCTCATGATAGACTCATATGGTAAATTTATTTTCTTCCTAGGGAAGTGTTCCGTGCCTTTCTATAATGGAAATTGGAATCTAATAATTGCACCAATCGTTCTAAGGAAAGGTCTACCAAGAATAATAGGACATGAAGGATTGCAATCTATATCAAGAACAATAAATCTACGGACACATAATTCCTATTTGCAACAATAAGAACATCATTAATTCTTCCCATAGGTTTCTTACTAGTGGAATCCGCAAGGTGCAAGTTTAAAGAGCAATCATCAAAATCACGGAAACCTAACAAATCGCACAAAGTTTTGGGAATAGTGGAAACACTAGCACCCCAATCACACAAAGCATAGCATTCATGATCTTTAATTTTAATTTAATAGTAGGTTCCCACTCATCATAGAGTTTTCTAGGGATAGAGACTTCCAACTCAAGCTTTTCTTCATAAGATTGCATCAAAGCATCAATGATATGTTTGGTAAAAGCTTTATTTTGACTATAAGCATGAGGAGAATTTAGCATGGATTGCAACAAGGAAATACAATCTATCAAAGAGCAATTATCATAATTAAATTCTTTGAAATCCAAAATAGTGGGTTTATTAATATCTAGGGTTTTGTTCTCTTCAATTCCACTTTTGTCAATTTTAGCATCAAGATCTAAAAACTCCGAATTTTTGGAACGCCTTCTAGGTAAAGGTGGATCATATTCAGTCCCATCATTATCAAGATTCATATTGCAAAACAAAGATTTAATAGGGGACACATCAATAACTTTTAGATCTTCATCTTTATTTTCATAGGAACTAGAAGAACACGCTCTTATAAAGCAATCTTTCTTAGCACGCATCCTAGCGGTCCTTTCTTTGTACTCATCAATGGAAATTCTCATGGCTTTGAGAGACTCATTGATATCATGCTTAGGAGGAATAGATCTAAGTTTTAAAGAATCAACATCAAGAGAAATTCTATCAACGTTCCTAGCCAATTCATCAACTTTAAGCAATTTCTCTTCAAGCAAAGCATTGAAATTCTTTTGCGAATTCATAAACTCTTTAACACTAGTCTCAAATTCAGAGGGCATCTTATTAAAATTTCCATAAGAATTGTTGTAGGAATTACCATAATTATTAGAGGAATTGCTAGGATAAGGCCTAGGATTAAAGTTTCCTCTATACGCATTGTTACCAAAATTATTCCTACCAACAAAATTCACATCCATAGATTCATTATTATTCTCAATCAAAGTAGACAAAGGCATATCATTAGGATCAGAAGAAACACTCTTACTAGCAAATAATTTCATAAGTTCATCCATCTTTCCACTCAAAACATTAATTTCTTCTATCGCATGCACTTTTTTATTAGTAGATCTTTCAGTGTGCCATTGAGAATAATTAACCATAATATTATCTAGGAGTTTAGTAGCTTATCCTAAAGTGATTTCCATAAAAGTGCCTCCCGCGGCCGAATCTAAAAGATTTCTAGAAGCAAAATTCAATCCGGCATAAAAATTTGTATAATCGTCCACAAATTCAAACCATGAGTAGGACAATTACGTATCATTAATTTCATCCTCTCCCAAGCTTGTGCAACATGTTCATGATCAAGTTGCTTAAAATTCATAATATCGTTTCTAAGAGAGATAATCTTAGAGGGAGGAAAATACTTAGAGATAAAAGCATCTTTGCACTTATTCCAAGAATCAATACTATTTTTAGGCAAAGACGAAAACCAAGCTTTAGCACGATCTCTAAGCGAAAAGGGAAATAGCTTCAATTTAACAATATCATTGTCAACATCTTTCTTCTTTTGCATATCACGCAAATCAATGAAGCTATTTAGATGAGTAGCGGCATCTTCACTAGGAAGGCCGGCGAATTGATCTTTCATGACAAGATTCAACAAAGCAGCATTGATTTCACAAGATTCAGTATCGGTAAGAGGAGCAATCGGAGTGCTAAGGAAATCATTATTGTTGGTATTGGTAAAGTCACATAATTTGGTATTATCTTGAGCCATCGTGACAAACAAGCAATCCAACACACGAGCAAACAAAAAGCAAGCGAAAAAGAGGCGAACGAAAAAGAGAGGGCGAATAAAACGGCAAGGGTGAAGTGGGGGAGAGGAAAACGAGAGGCAAATGGCAAATAATGTAAGGCGGGAGATAAGGGTTTGTGATAGGTACTTGGTATGTTGACTTTTGCGTAGACCTCCCCGGCAACGGCGCCAGAAATCCTTCTTGCTACCTCTTGAGCACTGCGTTGGTTTTCCCTTGAAGAGGAAAGGGTGATGCAGCAAAGTAGCGTAAGTATTTCCCTCAGTTTTTGAGAACCAATGTATCAATCCAGTAAGAGGCTACGCGCGAGTCCCTCGCACCTACACAAAACAAATAAATCCTCGCAACCAACGCGATAAGGGGTTATCAATCCCTACACGGTCACTTACGGAGTGAGATCTGATAGATATGATAGGATAATATTTTTGGTATTTTTATGATAAATATGCAAAGTAAAGAAAGTAAAATAAAAACGGCGCAAGAAATAGCTAAGTGTTGGAAGATTAATATGATGGAAAATAGACCCGGGGGCCATAGGTTTCACAAGTGGCTTTGTGACGCCCCCGATTTGACCGTACACTAATCATGCACGCAAATGTGTATGATAAAGATCAGAGACTCACGGGAAGATATCACAACACAACTCTACAACATAAATAAGTCATACAAGCATCATAATACAAGCCAGGGGCCTCGAGGGCTCGAATACAAGTGCTCGATCATAGACGAGTCAGCGGAAGCAAAAATATCTGAGTACAGACATAAGTTAAACAAGTTTGCCCTAAGAAGGCTAGCACAAAAGTAGCAACGATCGAAAAGGCAAGGCCTCCTGCATGGGACCTCCTAACTAGTCCTGGTCGTCGTCAGCGGGCTGCACGTAGTAGTAGGCTCCTCCGGTGTAGTAGGAGTCGTCGCCGACGGTGGCGTCTGGCTCCTGGGCTCCAGCATCTGGTTGCGACAACCAGGTAGAAAGGAAAGGGGGAAAAGAGGGAGAAAAGCAACCGTGAGTACTCATCCAAAGTACTCGCAAGCAATGATCTACACTACATATGCATGGGTATATGTGTAAAGGGCCATATCGGTGGACTGAACTGCAGAATGCCAGAATAAGAGGGGGATAGCTAATCCTGTCGAAGACTACGCTTCTGGCCACCTCCATCTTGCAGCATGTAGAAGAGAGTAGATGGTAAGTTCACCAAGTAGCATCGCATAGCATAATCCTACCCGGCGATCCCCTCCTCGTCGCCCTGTTAGAGAGCGATCACCGGGTTATATCTGGCACTTGGAAGGGTCTGTTTTATTAAGTATCCAGTTCTAGTTGTCATAAGGTCAAGGTACAACTCCGGGTCGTCCTTTTACCGAGGGACACGGCTATTCGAATAGATAAACTTCCCTGCAGGGGTGCACCACATAACCCAACACGCTCGATCCCATTTGGCCGGACACACTTTTCTGGGTCATGCCCGGCCGCGGAAGATCAACACGTCGCAGCCCCACCTAGGCTCAACAGAGAGGTCAACACGCTGGTCTAAATCCTATGCGCGCAGGGGTCTGGGCCCATCGCCCATTGCACACCTGCACGTTGCGTACGCGGCCGGAAGCAGACCTAGCCTAGCAGGCGTTCCAGTCCAATCCGGTGCGCGCCGCTCCGTCGCTGCCGTCAAGAAGAGCTTCGGCTGATACCACGACGTCGAGTGCCCATAACTGTTCCCGCATAGTTGGTTAGTGCGTATAGACCAAATGGCCAGACTCAGATCAAATACCAAGATCTCGTTAAGCGTGTTAAGTATCCGCGAACGCCGACCAGGGCCAGGCCCACCTCTCTCCTAGGTGGTCTCAACCTGCCCTGTCGCTCCGCCACAAAGTAATAGTCGGGGGCCATCAGGAACCCAGGCCCACCTCTACCGGGATGGAGCCACCTGTCCTTTCAGCCCCCTCACCAGAATCACTTGCGGGTACTCAACGAGCCGACCCGACTTTAGTCACCACATGTATCATGTATATAAAGTATATAGTATATACCCGTGATCACCTCCCGAAGCGATCACGGCCCAGTAGTATAGCATGGCAGACGGACAAGAGTGTAGGGCCACTGATGGAACACTAGCATCCTATACTAAGCAGTAGGATAGCAGGTAAGGGTAACAACTATAGCAACAATGACAGGCTATGCATCAGTATAGGATTAACCGAAAGCAGTAACATGCTACACTACTCTAATGCAAGCAGTATAGAGAAGGAATAGGCGATATCTGGTGATCAAGGGGGGGGGCTTGCCTGGTTGCTCAGACAATAAGGAGGGGTCGTCGGTGACGTAGTCGACCACAGGGGCATCAGCATCGTCACGGGGTCTACCGAAGAGAAGAGGGGGAGAAACAGTAAATACATAGCAAGCAAGTGCATAACAGGACAACATGCAGAGCTAGACGTGTTCTAACGCGGTATGAGGTGATACCGGTGAAGGGGGGAAACATTCGGGAAAATATCCCCGGTGTTTCGCGTTTTCGGACAGATGAATCGGAGGGGAAAAGTTGCGTGTTCGTTATGCTAGGGATGCGTGGCGGACGAACGGGCTGCGTAACCGGATTCGTCTCGTCGTTCTGAGCAACTTTCATGTACAAAGTTTTTCTATCCGAGCTACGGTTTATTTTATATTGATTTTAAAATATTTAAATCATTTTTTAGCATTTATTTAATTATTTTAATCCAACATTATCCAGAACAGTGCACGCTGACGTCAACATGACGTCAGCAGTCAACAGAGGCGTTGATTGGTCAACTGACGCGTGGGTCCCGTTCGTCATTGACTGTTTAGTCTAATTAGGGTTTAACTAATCTAATTACTGTTTAATTAATCTAACTAGTTAATTAGATTAATTAAATAGGATTAATTAACTAATTAATTTATTTTTTATATTCTTTTTTTATCGTTCTGGGGGTGGGGCCCCCTTGTCATTGGCCCATAGGGGCATAGCGGGCTAACGAGCGTGGTTGCTGGGGTGGAGCCCCGTGAGCGTGCGGGCGCGCGGGCGCTGATTGGGCGAGCCCGGGCGCAGGACGATGGGGCACCGCGGGGGCGAGCGCCGGCAGCGGGCGAGCAAGGGCCGACGGCAGCGGGCGCGCGAGCGCAAGGCGGCCGTGGAGTGCGGGCAGGGGAGCCCGGGGGGTGCGGCGGCGGGGGGCAGGACGCGCCCAGGGCGGCGATGCGCGCTGGGGGGCGAGGCGCAAGTCGCGGGCGGCGCGGCGCTGGAAGGCAGTGGGAGGGCGCGAGCGGTGCGGTGAGCGCGGCCAGACGCGACGTCGGGCGCGCGGTGCGCAGCATGTGGGAAAGCGCGTGCGCGGGGGGGGGGGGGGGGGGAGGGGAGAGAGAGGGAGGTGTGGTGCTCACGGCGGGGCGCAGGGACTAAGGCAACGGGCTCGAGGAGGATTCGAGGTCGCGTCCGGCGAGGAGGAGACGGGGACGACGGGGCAGCGCCGTGGCGCTGGGGAGGCGGTTTGGATCGACGGAGAGGAGGGCGAGGAGGCAACGACGACAGTAGGCGACGGTGATCCAGATCGCGGAAGAGGGGGAGGCGCAGGAGGAAGATGAGGCAGCGGCGGCGTGGTGGTGCCGGCGATGGGCGCCGGGGTCGAGGTCGCGAGGCGGCGCGGGATCGGGTCCCTCCCGTCGATCCAGAACAGGCGAGTGGGGAGGAGAGGAGCGAGGGGAGTGGGCGTCGTGCGGGGGGGGGGGGGGGGAGTGGGCGAGTGGGGCTAGGGTTTCCGGCGCCCAGGGGGGAAGTAGAGGGCACCGCTGGGCCGGTTGGGCCGGCCGGTTGGGCTGTTTTGGCCCAGGTGGCCGGGGAGGCCTTTCCTCTTCTTCTTCCTTTTTTTAAAGACTTTTCTGTTTTCTTATTTTTATTATTTTATTTCTTTACTGTTTCCATCTAAACTTCCTTTTATTTTAGTTTTATAAAATGCCAAATGAGCACCTAAATTAGTATTACTAATTAGTCCACTGCCACAATTATTTTGGCACATTATTAAATTAGTTATATTATTATAACTTTATAAAAGGCATTAAATTAATTCTTTTTGCTACTGTTTTAATTACTTTAGAGCCCTAAAACATTTTATCAAAGTTTGGTCTCTCCACCAATATATCCTATGAATTATTTGCCACAATAAGAACATTTTAGTTTTTATGTTTGAAAACATTTACTGTTTGCCTATATTTTAAATTTGAATTTGCATCGTTTTGAAGTAACGCGAGTTTATCAACAGTAACTGTGGTGACGTGACATCTTTAACAGAGGTTTACTGTAGCCTAATTATCCGGGCGTTACAATTCTCCTCCACTACAAGAAATCTCGTCCCGAGATTTAAGGGGTAGAGCAAGGGGGAAAGATTTGGTTACGACATCCTAATGGATCTTCTCATTCATTTTTGCTCTCCCTGAAGTAGTTGACCCGCTTCGTTGATGTCCTTATTTCTCTGCTTCAGATCATCATGATGAAGTCGGCATCCTTTCTTCATGAACTCCATCGTACTTACGAAAGAATAAGGGTGGTTATTCCGGAAGAACAGACCTCTGCAAGGTTGACTAACTGGTCGATAACATCGAGGATGGTGGCGGGAAGTAACTCTCGAACTAAAACTTAAGAAAATATCGAGAGCAAAGTAAGGAGGTATCATGGGAAGTTTCGAGCGGGCATGCAATCGTTCGTTGCCTGAAACGAAATGTGACAGGGGTTCAGAGCAAATGGGAAAGTATTGCGTGTGGTACCAAAATAGATCACTAGGCAGGTGGCCCGTGAATCACATACGAAGTCAAGCTCGAGGAATAACTTCGACAACAGGGTGTATAGGAGAGTCAGTTTCGATCCTGTGGAACTGTGGGTTATGGGCCGACCATGTGGGTTAAAAGTAGGAAGGGCGGAGACGTCTTGCATGATCACGTAAGCAAGGCATGTCAGAGGATAGCCTATCTTTTATGTCGGCAACAACATCGGTACCAAGGGCGAGGGACGTAGAGAACCATTTGCCTGCTCGTCGAAACGAGGCGGACCAATAGGCAAAGTTCTCGTCCATCGGTGGTTACCGGAATATCATCGACAATAGTAACAGGGTCTTACTGACAGAATTGTACACCGAGGTGTTTACATAAGCAGGAGAATACTACTGCTTAGATCATATAGATCACCAAAAAGGTTAAACCAAACAATGGAAAGGAAAATATGATTATCAGATTAAACAGAACAATGGAAAGGAAAATGTGTTTAAACACATATTTCAAGGGTATATCCTTCCCAAGGACAAGCAGAGCATGATATCCATGACAGGATATAATGTAGAGAACTCTTTTAGGTATGGGAGAGAATTTTCGTGACATTACCCATACGGCGGTGTTTGGATAATTGAGCAGGAAACATTTAGCATTGTGCTTCAAATGTTCCTGTTGAAAATCGGAGTACCATAGACATGCTTCGAGATAGCATTGACATGGTTTTCAAGCAAAGGTCAGACTCTCGCTACACAAAGGATTCATCAGGAACAACTTGTAGAATAAGTCTTACAATTTCCTCATGGAAGAATGGATAACCTTGCCAAAAGCAAGCTATAACAATAGGCCATTCGGCCAGGTGTACTCGACATGACACCACCTTACCGGGTCATATAACGACCAATGTTATAACTCTTGAAATTATGTTCCAACCATCATATCTGACCGAGATTCAGATCTGGTTGGTGTCAGGATAGCTCAAACTTAGGATGCCTGAGAAGAAAGGTGCAACACAAATCGACGAAATGACATTGCAAGATTCTCGGGAAATGAACTATGGAAGCGTGTTCCTGAAGCAATAGTTCATCATTAAACCAAGGAGAGGATGAGGAGGTGGCTGATGAACTTAGCGACAATTCATCGAGATTTCCAAAAAGATGTATTTCCACAATTATGTGAACAAAGAGATAACATTTGTCAGATCAAATGATATAATTATGTATGCTCGAGTAAAATATACACCATTAAACATTGGTTGAAAGGTGCACCCGAAATATGTGCTTAGGTGACCAATGTTAGAATGGTGGTTCAGCAACCGATAGGCTAAGAATGAATTATCGATCATTAACTTCAAAGAAATAGGATTGCTAGAAGTGCAGAATCCAAACAACACCGTTCACTTGTGGGTACCCCGGTTGGAATTAACAGAGGACCAAGAAAGAATGGTGATGGTGAGAAGCATCATTATAGCAAGAATTCTTAGGAGGTGGAGCAATCCTCACAATATTCTTGACATCAAAGATGGTAATACTCCGCGGTAGAACTTAACATAAGTTGGATAGAAGGGAAATCAAGATACAACACAAAATATGAACAAGTTTGTGTTGGGGGGAGGCAAGAATGTTGTCGATGATAACATAATTCATCGAGGGGCAAGGATGATATTTCTCATCCTGAATTTCGACACACAACTTGGAAGAAGTCAAATTGTTGACAATGATCACGACAAATTTGTCGAGAGGTTTTCAAGAAGATGTAACTGATCGACGATGACATCAAGTCAAAGGAGTGATGAAAGCGAAAGGTTATTGGAACCACGGGTAGGACACAAACTCGAAATCAAGTTTGCTGTTCAAGGAGAACTGATATGACGAGGAAGATCGACGTAAGATTAGCTCACCGTCGAAGGTTGTGCTCCGTGATTAAGGACCAGGTAGCACAGTTAAAATCAGCACGATAATGATGTAGCCGAGTAGGCTAGGAATGACGTGATCGAGTTCAAACTCGTAAGTAATGAAGGTTACCAAGAGTTGTTGAATCGCAGTGTGGACTCGATTCAGTTGTCGGTGTCCTTGAGGGGTTCTAACAACTCAGAACCCGTTGGAAAAATGGAATCGACAAGAATATTAGTTGATGAAGAACTCATAAGAAGTTATGTTGCTCGTGATAATCTCGAGATACCAGGGGGTAATACTCGACGACAGATCAAAGTAGAGGTTAGATTGGGTTTTGCTCTGCAGAAGTCAAGTGCTTAAACTTGCACGAGAAATGGTGTTTAAAGGAGAACGTGGTCGGAACCACGATTGCAAAAGGCCAGATCCCAGATATAAGATGAACTTATACCAAGGGAATCACTAATTTTAAAAGAAGCTTCGATGAGAAGATCTACATCGTGTCCATGGGCATGAACACAAAGTTCAAGGTCGACTCCCACTTCTCCAATGCATATCCTTTCATTTACTTCTCGCGTTCGATGAAGTTGTAGTGTTGAAATTTTATATGGCAAAATACCAGAAGAGTATGACTCGTGAAAACTTTTGAGTTCACACATATTAAGGAAGGCATAGGTTCAAGCCATTGGGGCTTCGTGGAAACATATATCACAAACTTCAGGGGTAAATAACTCAAGCTCGATAGTAGAGCATGGGTGACAAAATGAGAGGATACAATTTACTGAAGGCATTGTGTATCAAGGAAAGAACTTCTCGAGGTTTTTGCATATGAAAGATACTGTCGGATGATATTCCAACAAAGGATCCGACGGTCCATAGCGGAGCTGATGTGAGTATCGGCACACAACCAGAGGAAGAATCAATGCAAAGACCTTGGATTATAGAAACAACTAAGTAACTTAGAGCTCAATTGCAAAGGAATTATGATTTACAAGGCGAAGGATCAGAAATAGACGCTCTGATCAAGGATGGATAAGTTCAATAGACATAGGGGCACAATCGACGACAATTTGATTGGGGGAGAACCAGCTCACGTTTCAAATGACGTCTGAGCCGGAAGGATGAATTCTAGGATCTGATTGAGGATTGCGAGCATTCGCAACAAATTGAATCGACGGACTCAAAATGGTAATGACAAGAGATGCCAATAAGATTACGATACTTAAGATTAATCATAATGCAAGTAAGCAAGAATTTCAAGAGCAATAGGCTGCTCGGGATTTTCGGAAGTTCAAATAGTATTTCAAAGACTTTTGTGAATTACTTGAATCAACTGGGGACGAGCGGATACTCGGTAAGTGCGAGAATTATCCGTAGGGGTATTCAGGTGACAAGGAACAGCAAGGCAGTAAGCTCAAAGGATTCTCAGAACAACAGAGAGAATTTCGGGGTATCTTGTAATAACAAGATCAACGGGGAAACATTGTATGAATGGCGAGTATACGTGGTTATCCACAGGAGTTTATCGATGGAAGGGAATTGCAAAAGCGATGAACACAAGTTCTCAGGTTATCAGCGAAGAGTATCTTCAGGGTCTTCACGTGCAGTAGACGATCATCAGTAATAAGGGGCTCTCCGGGTGAAAGTGATAACGAGATCCTAATGTTAGATTTAGCAAAATTCACTTAACCCGAATAGAAGAGAGATCAGAGTCCTAGAGTATAGACAAGGAGTAAAAGATCCTAATACCACCCAATGGCGACGTGGGCCCGTAAGCCACACATCCCTGTTAGTAAAAGTTTTTCAATGACTAGACTCGACTTCGGCCAAGGAGTTGGAAAGGGGGATTCCAACAGGCAGTCGGCTCTGATACCAACTTGTGACGCCCCCGATTTGACCGTACACTAATCATGCACGCAAATGTGTACGATCAAGATCAGAGACTCACGGGAAGATATCACAACACAACTCTACAACATAAATAAGTCATACAAGCATCATAATACAAGCCAGGGGCCTCGAGGGCTCGAATACAAGTGCTCGATCATAGACGAGTCAGCGGAAGCAACAATATCCGAGTACAGACATAAGTTAAACAAGTTTGCCCTAAGAAGGCTAGCACAAAAGTAGCAACGATCGAAAAGGCAAGGCCTCCTGCCTGGGACCTCCGAACTACTCCTGGTTGTCGTCAGCAGGCTGCACGTAGTAGTAGGCTCCTCCGGTGTAGTAGGAGTCGTCGCCGACGGTGGCGTCTGGCTCCTGGGCTCCAGCATCTGTTTGCGACAACCAGGTAGAAAGGAAAGGGGGAAAAGAGGGAGAAAAGCAACCGTGAGTACTCATCCAAAGTACTCGCAAGCAATGATCTACACTACATATGCATGGGTATATGTGTAAAGGGCCATATTGGTGGACTGAACTGCAGAATGCCAGAATAAGAGGGGGATAGCTAATCCTGTCGAAGACTACGCTTCTGGCCACCTCCATCTTGCAGCATGTAGAAGAGAGTAGATGGTAAGTTCACCAAGTAGCATCGCATAGCATAATCCTACCCGGCGATCCCCTCCTCATCGCCCTGTTAGAGAGAGATCACCGGGTTATATCTGGCACTTGGAAGGGTGTGTTTTATTAAGTATCCAGTTCTATTTGTCATAAGGTCAAGGTACAACTCCGGGTCGTCCTTTTACCGAGGGACACGGCTATTCGAATAGATAAACTTCCCTGCAGGGGTGCACCACATAACCCAACACGCTCGATCCCATTTGGCCGGACACACTTTTCTGGGTCATGCCCGGCCGCGGAAGATCAACACGTCGCAGCCCCACCTAGGCTCAACAGAGAGGTCAACACGCTGGTCTAAATCCTATGCGCGCAGGGGTCTGGGCCCATCGCCCATTGCACACCTGCACGTTGCGTACGCGGCCGGAAGCAGACCTAGCCTAGCAGGCGTTCCAGTCCAATCCGGTGCGCGCCGCTCCGTCGCTGCCGTCAAGAAGAGCTTCGGCTGATACCACGACGTCGAGTGCCCATAACTGTTCCCGCATAGTTGGTTAGTGCGTATAGACCAAATGGCCAGACTCAGATCAAATACCAAGATCTCGTTAAGCGTGTTAAGTATCCGCGAACGCCGACCAGGGCCAGGCCCACCTCTCTCCTAGGTGGTCTCAACCTGCCCTGTCGCTCCGCCACAAAGTAATAGTCGGGGGCCATCAGGAACCCAGGCCCACCTCTACCGGGATGGAGCCACCTGTCCTTTCAGCCCCCTCACCAGAATCACTTGCGGGTACTCAACGAGCCGACCCGACTTTAGTCACCACATGTATCATGTATATAAAGTATATAGTATATACCCGTGATCACCTCCCGAAGCGATCACGGCCCAGTAGTATAGCATGGCAGACGGACAAGAGTGTAGGGCCACTGATGGAACACTAGCATCCTATACTAAGCAGTAGGATAGCAGGTAAGGGTAACAACTATAGCAACAATGACAGGCTATGCATCAGTATAGGATTAACCGAAAGCAGTAACATGCTACACTACTCTAATGCAAGCAGTATAGAGAAGGAATAGGCGATATCTGGTGATCAAGGGGGGGGGCTTGCCTGGTTGCTCAGACAATAAGGAGGGGTCGTCGGTGACGTAGTCGACCACAGGGGCATCAGCATCGTCACGGGGTCTACCGAAGAGAAGAGGGGGAGAAACAGTAAATACATAGCAAGCAAGTGCATAACAGGACAACATGCAGAGCTAGACGTGTTCTAACGCGGTATGAGGTGATACCGGTGAAGGGGGGAAACATCCGGGAAAATATCCCCGGTGTTTCGCATTTTCGGACAAATGAATCAGAGGGGAAAAGTTGCGTGTTCGTTATGCTAGGGATGCGTGGCGGACGAACAGGCTGCGTAACCGGATTCGTCTCGTCATTCTGAGAAACTTTCATGTACAAAGTTTTTCTATCCGAGCTACGGTTTATTTTATATTGATTTTAAAAGATTTAAATCATTTTTTAGCATTTATTTAATTATTTTAATCCAACATTATCCAGAACAGTGCACGCTGACGTCAGGAGTCAACAGAGGCGTTGACTGGTCAACTGACACGTGGGTCCCGTTCGTCATTGACTGTTTAGTCTAATTAGGGTTTAACTAATCTAATTACTGTTTAATTAATCTAACTAGTTAATTAGATTAATTAAATAGGATTAATTAACTTAATTAACTAATTAATTAATTAATTTAATTATTATTAATTTATTTTTTTATATTCTTTTTTTATCGTTCTGTGGGTGGGCCCCCCTTGTCATTGGCCCATAGGGGCATAGCGGGCTAACGGGCGCGGTTGCTGGGGCGGAGCCCCGTGAGCGTGCGGGCGCGCGGGCGCCGATTGCGCGAGCCCGGGCGCAGGACGATGGGGCACCGTGGAGGCGAGCGCCGGCAGCGGGCGCGCGAGCGCAAGGCGGCCGCGGAGTGCGGGCAGGGGAGCCCGGGGGGTGCGGCGGCTCGGGGCAGGACGCGCCCAGGGCGGCGACGCGCGCTGGGGGGGCGAGGCGCAAGTCGCGGGCGGCGGCGCTGGAAGGCAGTGGGAGGGCGCGAGCGGCGCGGTGAGTGCGGCCAGACGCGGCGTCGGGCGCGCGGTGCGCAGCACGTGGGAAAGCGCGTGCGGGGGGGGGGGGGTGGGGAGAGAGAGGGAGGTGTGGTGCTCACGGCAGGGCGCAGGGACTAAGGCAACGGGCTCGAGGAGGATTAGAGGTCGCGTCCGGCGAGGAGGAGACGGGGACGACGGGGCAGCGCCGTGGCGCTGGGGAGGCGGTTTGGATCGACGGAGAGGAGGGGCGAGGAGGCAACGACGACGGTAGGCGACGGTGATCCAGATCGCGGAAGAGGGGGAGACGCTGGAGGAAGATGAGGCAGCGGCGGCGTGGTGGCGCCGGCGACGGGCGCCGGGGTCGAGGTCGCGAGGCGGCGCGGGATCGGGTCCCTCCCGTCGATCCAGAACAGGCGAGTGGGGAGGAGAGGAGCGAGGGGAGTGGGCGTCGTGCGGGGGGGGGGAGTGGGCGAGTGGGGCTAGGGTTTCCGGCGCCCAGGGGGGAAGTAGAGGGCGCCGCTGGGCCGGTTGGGCTGTTTTGGCCCAGGTGGTCGGGGAGGCCTTTCCTCTTCTTCTTCCTTTTTTAAAGACTTTTCTGTTTTCTTATTTTTATTATTTTATTTCTTTACTGTTTCCATCTAAACTTCCTTTTATTTTAGTTTTATAAAATGCCAAATGAGCACCTAAATATCAATCATACATAAAAGAATTTAGAAGATTCAAATGTTGTTCATAGATAAACTTGATCATAAACCCACAATTCATCGGTCTCAACAAACACACCGCAAAAGAAGATTACATCAGATAGATCTCCACAAGAGAGGGGGAGAACATTGTATTGAGATCCAAAAAGGGAGAAGAAGCCATCTAGCTAATAACTATGGACCCGAAGGTCTGAGGTAAACTACTCACACATCATCGGAGAGGCTATGGTGTTGATGTTGAAGCCCTCCGTGATCGATGCCCCCTCCGGCGGAGCTCCGAAACATGCCCCATGATGGGATCTCGTGGGTACATAAGGTTGCGGCGGTGGAATTAGGTTTTTGGCTCCGTATCTGATCGTTTGGGGGTATGTAGGTATATATAGGAGGAAGGAGTACGTCGGTGGAGCAACGTGGGGCCCACGAGGGTGGAGGGCGCGCCTGGGGGGGAGGCGCGCGCCTACCTCGCGGCTTCCTCTTTGATTTCTTGACGTAGGGTCCAAGTCCTCTGGATCATGTTCGTTCCGAAAATCATGTTCCCGAAGGTTTCATTGCGTTTGGACTCCGTTTGATATTCTTTTTCTACAAAACTCTGAAATAGGCAAAAAACAGCAATTCTGGGATGGGCCTCTGGTTAATAGGTTAGTCCCAAAAATAATATAAAAGTGAATAATAAAGCCTAATAATGTCCAAAACAGAAGATAATATAGCATGGAGCAATCAAAAATTATAGATACGTTGGAGACGTATCACTCAGCCATAGGTTCTATCATGTATGCTATGCTTTGTACCAAACCTGATGTGTGTCTTGCTATAAGTCTAGTAGGGAGGTACCAAAGTAATCCAGGAGTGGATCACTGGATAGCGGTCAACAACATCCTGAAGTACCTGAAAAGGACAAGGATATGTTTCTCATTTATGGAGGTGACAAAGAGCTTGTCGTAAATGCTTACGTCGATGCTAGCTTTGACACTAATCCGGATGACTCTAAGTTACAAACCGGATACATATTTATATTGAATGGTGGAGCTGTCAGTTGGTGCAGTTCCAAGCAGAGCGTCGTGGCGGGATCAACGTGTGAAGTAGAGTACATAGCTGCTTCGGAAGCAGCGAATGAAGGAGTTTGGATGAAGGAGTTCATATCCGATCTAGGTGTAATACCTAGTGCATAGCTGCTTCGGAAGCAGCGAATGAAGGAGTTCATATCCGATCTAGGTGTAATACCTAGTGCGTCGGATCCAATGAAAATCTTTTCTGACAATACTGGAGCAATTGCCTTGGCGAAGGAATCCAGATTTCACAAAAGAACCAAACACATCAAGAGATGCTTCAACTCCATCTGTGATCAAGTCAAGGAGGGAGACATAGAGATTTGCAAAATACATTATAGATCTGAATGTGGCAGACCCGTTGACTAAGCCTCTTCCACGAGCAAAACATGATCAACACCAAGACTCCATGGGTGTTAGAATCATTACTATGTAATCTAGATTATTGACTCTAGTGCAAGTGGGAGACTGAAGGAAATATGCCATAGAGGCAATAATAAAGTTGTTATTTTATATTTCCTTATTCATGATAAATGTTTATTATCCATGATAGAATTGTATTAACTGGAAACTTGATACATGTGTGGATACATAGACAAAACACTGCGTCCCTAGTAAGCCTCTAATAGACTAGCTCATTAATCAAAGATGGTTAAGTTTCCTAACCATAGACATGTGTTGTCATTTGATGAACGGGATCACATCATTAGGAGAATGATGTGATGGACATGACCCATCCGTTAGCTTAGCATATCGATCGTTCAGTTTTGTTTCTATAGCTTTCTTCATGTCATATGCATATTCCTTTGACTATGAGATTATGCAACTCCCGGATACCGGAGGAATACCTTGTGTGCTATCAAACGTCACAACATAACTAGGTGGTTATAAAGATGCTCTACAGGTATCCCCGAAGGTGTTTGTTGGGTTGGCATAGATCGAGATTAGGATTTGTCACTCCGAGTATCGAAGAGGTATCTCTGGGCCCTCTTGGTAATGCACATCATAAGAAGCCTTGCAAGCAACGTGACTAATGAGTTAGTTGCGGGATGATGTATTACGGAACGAGTAAATACACTTGTCGGTAATGAGATTGAAATGGTATGAAGATACCGACGATCGTATCTCGGGCAAGTAACATACTGATGACAAAGGGAATAACGTATGTTGTCATTACGGTACGACCGATAAAGATCTTCGTAGAATATGTAGGAACCAATATGAGCATCCAGGTTCCGCTATTGGTTATTGACTAGAGAGGTGACTCAGTCATGTCTACATAGTTCTCGAACCCGTAGGGTCCGCATGCTTAACGTTCGATGAGGATTTTGTATTATATGAGTTATGTGATTTGGTGACCGAATGTTGTTCGGAGTCCCGGATGAGATCACGGACATGACGAGGAGTCTCGAAATGGTCGAGAGGTAAGGACTGATATGTAGGACGATAGTATTCGGACACCGGAAGTGTTCCAGGGGTACCGGGTACGTATCGGGTCACCGAAAGGGGTTCTGGGCACCCCCTAGGCAACTATATGAGCCTAATGAGCCAAGAGAGGGACAGACCAGCCCCTAAGTGGCTGGTGCACCCCCATGTAGGCCTAAATAGTAGGAGAAGGAAAGGGGAGGATTCGGCCTCCCCCTTCCTTCCCTTCCCCCTCTCTATCCTTTCCCCTCTGATGAATAAGGAAGGGGGGCCAAATTGGGGAGGAACCCCAAGTAGGATTCGGCCTACTTGGGTCGCCCCCCTTGGCTGCTCCCTCTCCCTCCCACCTATATATATGAGGGGGAGGGGGTAGGTGCCTAGAATACACACCAACATCTGTTAGCCGTGTGCGGCGCCTCCCTCCAAAGTTAACGCCTCCGGTCATATCTTCGTAGTGCTTAGGCGAAGCCCTGCGCGGATCACTTCACCATCACCGTCACCATGCATGCCGTCGTGCTGACGGAACTCATCTTCCTCGACACCTTTTCTGGTTCAAGAGTTCGAGGGACGTCATCGAGCTAAACATGTGCAGAGCTCGGAGGTGTCGTACGTTCGGTGCTTGATCGGTCGGAACGAGAAGAAGTTTGACTACATCAACCACGTTGTCAAACACTTCTGCTTTCGGTCTACGAGGGTACGTAGACACACTCTCCCCCTCTCATTGCTATGCATCTCCTAGATAGATCTTGCGTGAGCGTAGGAATTTTTTTGAAATTGCCTGCTATGTTTCCTGACATCGAAGAGCCGCCGTCACCAGTGCTCATCGAGAGCCTGATGCCCCGCAAGGAATGGGCAGAGGACCTCTGCGATTCAGTCAAGACACAGGCAGCCTGCGGCTTCATCATTGCCCGCGGCGGCCCTGTCAACCTTGATCCCAATGATGTGGTGGCCAGGCTCGAGCGCATCCTTGGCGGAGTTGACGTCCACGACGAAGTAGAACATCGCCAACGTGATATCTTGAGGATGCAGGTGATGGACGAAATTTGCTACCAGGCCAGAGACATGGAAATGGAGCGGTTTTGTGGATATATCATCCACGTGATTTCACGCTGTCAAGCTCTTCTGGAAGAGGCCCAGCAGCCCCAAGAGCCTCCTAGCGCCAGCAGCTCCGTAGGCGGAGGCGGGTCGGGATACTTGAAGTGAACGGCTGCAAGGGTGCTATGCTGATCATGGAGTCCGAGAAGACCGTCGTCGGAAGGCAGGCAGCTCAGCTTTTAGCCTATATTTTATTATAATTGTATGCATCTGTAGGTCGTGAGTTTTCTGGGCCTTGACGCATGTGGCATTTTAAATTATCCTGAATATGTAAGACAATTATTAACCGTTGCCATTGTAAATTTGCCTCAACGGCGAGCAGAGCGTGCGTAGGGACGCCAGAGCAGAGCGCGCCGCGGCCGCCTCAATGGCGAGAAAAATGCACGGACGGACGCGAGCAGAGCGCACTACGACCGCCTCAACGAGGAGCAGAGCGCGCCGCGGCTGCCTCAACGGCGAGCAACCATGTGGTCAACCTTCTAGCACCCCGTGGGAGGCACCACGGTGCATCCATAGGACACGATGGTGATATCTTGACCGTGTGTGATAGTGGACGGACACGTACACGTACATCCGAGAACGCGGGCCCACGTTTCGGGCTTTCGATGCGTGGCATACGGTTGATCCAAAAGAACTGTTTGCGATGAGCCAGAACAACAGACCGGGCTTCGTAGGCCCAGAACCATCAATAAAATTTGACCATGTTTCTTGTCACATTGCAGATTACAACGCAATAAGTAATTACAAATCTATTCACACATATCAAACTAATATGTGTTCACACTTAGCACCGGGCTATAAAAACTACCACTCGAAAATTACTTCACAGTTCCTCTCCTCATCACCCACAAAACTGGTCTTTCGTGTCAAGTCGTTCTGCCATGACCGGTAGGAGGAGTTTCGGGTGGACATATAACCAGGCAGCAAAGACCAAGGCCGCGGAAGCACTAGAGAGGTCCCGCCATGAAGCAGCAGCCGCAGCAGAGATGTCCTGGCGCGCCGCGGAGCCCTCGAACGAGCTCTCACAGGCACGCGAGGGCTCTCAGATGTGCACTCGCCGTGTCGGCCATCGCGACGAGCTGGCGTTCCTGAAGTCCTTGGCTGGCGACGATGACATTCTCGCTGGCCTCATTGAGCAGCAGGAGCTGGTCGACGGCTTGATGAAGCTGCTCGAGATCAGCGATGCCTCGGTTGACAAGGCGACCGGCCTCGTCAAGCAACTCATGGGTGACAATGTGAAGCTCCTTAAGGCGCTCGCTGAGAAGGAGGAGGAGGCCGCCGGCTGCAGGATGCTGCATGAGCAGAGCAGTGCCTCGGGGATGATGCTAAGAGAGGTCATCGAGGAACTGATGGGTGACTTGAGGAAGCTCCAGATCGAGTGCGAGCATGAGGTGGAGGAATCCGTGGCTGCTTTCAAGCAAAGTCGTGAGGAATTGAAGAAGGAGCTGGAGGATGTCGTCGCCCGGCGATCCATCGACGAGTAGAGACAGTAGCAACCCAGATTGTTGTCTGCGATTTCCTTCTTCTCTTGCCCCCATGTCTTCCGGGCTTTGCCGCATGTGGCATTTTAAATTATCCGGAATATATAAGACAATTTTTATCTGCGCCATTGTAAATTTGTCGTCGTATTATCCGTTGCCATTTTATTTGTCGTCGTATTATCCATTGCCTTATGTGGCAATTTAAATTAGGCCAGAATACGAGTTGAAAACATGAACAATGCAAATGCTTCCATGGGATCACAAGCAAACACCCTCCGTCCAGGTTCTTTAATTAACCCATTAATGGAGAAGTTGTGAGCGAGGTGGGCGGCGGCTGGTGCATGGAGGTCAAAGAGCTCGCTTCCCGGTGAGCATGGGCGGCCTTGCTGCTCGCACGTGTCCCGTCGATCCTGCTAGGTGGACAGGATGCACCCGTCCTGTCGAGCCTGCGCGGCGGATTGCTCGCACGCGTCCCGTCGAGCCTGCACGGCGGACTTCTCGCGCTCGTCCCGTATAATCAAACAGCTGCACACACGCCACCGACTATGGTTAAATTTAGACATGGTTCATATAATACAATCGTTTGCGATATTAACGTGTCAGCTATTTGTTTCAAAAAGGACTTCGTTGGCTATTAATGTGTGCGCCTTGTCTCAAACTGGATGATTTTTTTACCACGGGATATATGTGCCATGTCATGAAACCATGCCAAGTTTCATATTTTTTGGGTGAGTTTTTTATTTACTGGGATTTAAAAATCAAGATTCTCAATGTTTCAGGACGACGAGAAGTTTGTAATTCATTCCCATTCCTTAAATTAGACCTAAACATGCACGTACGATTTCCCAACCATTTTGCTTCACTGGAGCATGTGCTTGTAGTTCAAATATGAATTATGGACTACATTAAATGCCTAGAAAACTTAATTAATATATACAATGGCCAAACGAACCCTGAACAGTTTAAAATTTCAGCACGACACTCCTGTTATTCTATGTTGCCTGTAGAAAACAAATTTCAAGGCGAGAAGAGGCGGCGATTACGTTTCCCCCACAAGAGGGGCATGTTTCCCTACCGGAACCACGAGGGTTGCGAGAAGCTTAGGTTTGTAAGAGGCTTGTAATATAGCTTCGCCCAAATTGGACAATTACATGAACCATGTAGTGACACCATGCCAAGTTTCATGATTTCCTGGTGAGTTTTGGATTTACAGAGATTTAAAAACTAAGATTCGCAATGTTTGTGGCCAAGCCAGGACGGCGAGACGGTTGAGTTCATTCCCATTCATTCCATGGGACCTAAAGAAGCACCCCAAGGACACATGTACGTTTTTTCTAGCCATTTTGGTGCACTGGAGCATGTATTTGTAGTTCGGATTTGAATTATGGACATCAAATGCCTAGAAAACACAATTAATGAATAAAAAAGGTCAAACGAACCCTGAATAATTTCACAGTTCAGCGCGAATCTCCCGTTATTCCGTGTTGGGTGTAGAAGAAAATACGAGGCTAGAAGAGGGAGCGATTATCGTTTGGCCCACAAGGGGACACGTTCCCCTATCGAAACCACGAGGATTCTTGCGACAAGCTCCGGTTTGTAAGAGGTTTGTAATAAAGCTTGGCCCAAATTGGCAATGTTTTTACCACGACATATATGTGCCATGACGTGACACCATGCCACCTTTGATGACTTTCTGGTGAGTTTTGAATTTTTGGGGATTTAAAAACCGAGATTCCAAATGTTTGAGGACGAGCCAGGACGCCGGTACGGTTGTAATTCATTTCCATTCCTGGCATGGGACCTAAACATGCACCCAAGGACACATGTATAATTTTTCTAGCCATTTTGGTGAACTGGAGCATGTATTTGTAGTTCAGATTTGAATTATGGACATTAAATGCCTAGGAAGCTCAATTAGTGTATAAAAAGGCCAAACGAACCCTGAATAAGTTTAAATTTTAGCACGGATATCCTGTCGCTCCATGTTGCCCGTAGAAGAAAATACAAGGCAAAAAGAGGCAGTGATTACGTTTCGCCCACAAGGGGAACATGTTTCCCTATCGGAACCACGAGGCTTCTTTGAGAGAAGATCCGGTTTGTAAGAGGTTCGTAATAAAGCTTGGCTCAAATTGGACAATGGTTTTACCATGACATATATGTGCCATGACGTGACACCATGCCACCTTTGATGACTTTCTGGTGAGTTTTGGATTTACGGGGATTTAAAAACTGAGATTCCAAATGTTTGAGGACGAGCGAGGACGCCGGTACGGTTGTAATTTGTTCCCATTCCTCGTATGGGACCTAAACATGCACCCAAGGACACTTGTATAATTTTTCTAGCCATTTTGGTGAACTAGAGCATGTATTTGAAGTTCAGATTTGAATTATGGACATTAAATGCCTAGGAAACTCAATTAGTGTATAAAAAGGCCAAACGAACCCTAAATAAGTTTAAATTTCAGCACGGATATCCTGTCATTCCATGTTGCCCGTAGAAGAAAATACAAGGCGAAAAGAGGTAGTGATTACGTTTCTCCCACAAGGGGGACACGTTTCCCTATCAGAACCACGAGGCTTGTAATAAAACTTGCACCAAAATGGATGAAAAAATTCCTCGACATATATGTGCCATGTCGTGACACCATGCCAGGTTTCACGATTTTCGGGTGAGTTTTGGATTTATGGGGATTTAAAAACCAAGATTCTTCTCACGAAATGTTTTCAAATAGCACACGGTTCACTCACGAAAGCCGTGTACCTACCAAACCGTGATCTTAGTCATGCGTTCTGATTGGCCAGAAGCCAAACCCCACGGATCGTACGTCTGCACCATTGGATGCTCCCAGATTGAACGACAACCCCAGCCCTTTCGACAGCACATGCAGTACATGGGTAAGCACTGTGCGCATGCATCGTGCTAGCTCACGCTTCCTTCTCTACTACTTTTTCTGAACAGGCTACGATTTCCCGCCACTCCTCTCATCGGTTTCCCGCCTCTTCTCCCATCGTTTTCCTGCGACCAGTGCCAGTGCTCATTGGAGGCTAGGCGGCGACACACCGGCCATGTAAATATCGCACATAGTTTCTAAAAGCACAGATGTGTGTGATAGGAGGGAGTAGGTCCCATAGGGGACCAGTGTGAAACACCTTAATGGCAAGGAGGCAATTCCTATCAGCAAGGGGCGGCTTCCCATCCGCTAGCCTAGTCGAATAGAACGCAGAAGTTAAGCGTGCTCGGGCTGGTGTAGTCCAAGGATGGGTGACCCGGTGGGAAGTTGCATATCTCAAGCTTCATTTAAATGCCATGACATGGTCATTATAGAGATGAAAATCTCTATAGTGACCTATCATGGCAATTATATAAACCTTGGGATCCTTGTTTTGCTAATTTGTAGACTATGTTTTTATTGGTTATTTTTTGCTCTAAAAAAATTAAAGAATGATTGACTTGACCTGTCATGGCGATTATATAAACCTTTTTCAGGTCGCATGCAGGGTATAGGGGGTAGGGTGTTCTAATCGAGCATGTCTCCCTTGTGCGGTTTATATACGGTGCACATATCTATGGGCTCCCTGAGGTATATATATTATCCTTTACCGACAATGAGGGGGCCCACACATTCTATCCCTTTGACCCAACAACGAGAAGGGTTTGACCATGATGGTTTCCTATTGATACTAGTAAGGTACACGTGCATTCCACGCATGAGATTTGGTAACCAAATTATGAATAAATACCACACTATAGCATGTAAGCTTTGAGTCATATATGCAGGACGTAGATGTTCGTTTAATTCTTATAGTTCATCTGTTTCAAAATCAATTAGTTTTATTAAAAAAATCTATTTTAAGATTCATGGAATTGTACATTGTAAAGCATAAATTAAAAAACAAATAATGACAATTCATTTAAAAGTTTGGGCAATTAAGATATGGAAGATTATAGAACAAAGGAGAAGTGCTTGTTTTTTGAGGTTTGTGCATTATGCTTAAGTTCAACCATGGAGTCTTCTAGATTGTACATGTGGCAGAATCTGGTGGAATGTAGATGATATCCAACGGCTAGTAGTGCTCGGATTTGCCATCTCTGTACCGTCGGATTGGCTTCACCAACGACCAACTTTCAAAGTTATTCGCACACTATATAGGGGTATAGATGTGTGCCATGCTAGAACAAATAAAGTTTGAGCGCATGCATGGGACGACCCCCCCAGCGCCTCGAAGTTGGGAAACCGACATCGTATGTATTGAACCAGGCTTGGAGTCGGGTACGGTGTTCAGTTTGTAATGTAGTTGGTGGCCCATCGAAGTTGTGCATTCAGGATTTAAACACATCACACACCACCGTGCCCATGCATATTTTCGGGCCAGATGCAGTGTATAGGGGGTCTTCTGATCGACCACGTCTCCCTTGTGCGATTTTTTGTGACAACATGCATATCTGTGGGCTCTTCGAGTGTATATATATCATCCCTTTGACCAATAACGAGGGGGTATGTGTTGGCCATGAATGGATTCCTCTGTGTTCGTGTTAGGGCCGGTGACCGTCACATGTCACTCAACCAAAGCTTGAGCTCATGTGTTGTCAGGACTCCCTCCCACATGTTCGGATTGCTGGGTTCAACCTACATCGTACCCTGTGTATCTCGTCCTTAACTACCTTGCCTTCATGGTTGTTGTCTGTATCGAGAGGTAGGCACCACATCTGAATTGTACATTATTCTATATTGAAAACACACATCATCCCTTCCCAATGTACATCATTTTGGACCACATGCAAGAGGTGCTGGTTTTGTGGTCCCTCTTGTATGATTTTTATGATGGTTCAATCTATTAGCCCAAGCGGTTTATCGACAACAACAGTTGTCGTTTGACCAAACGATAAATTCAATGGTCCGTCTTATGGTAGGTCATGGCGACATGCATGTATGACGAAAGTATCATTACGTGCATCCGCCCCGCTGACACAAAGTGGGAGGTGGTGGGCCAAGCATCCTAGCTAGCTACGACATTATGTCATTATAGATATATCCAAGGGTGCTTTCGGGTTTGCGAGGCAGGTGCCACCAAAGTTGTTCATTGTGTATTTAAAGTTTTAAACATCACACCCAATATTCCTACATATATTTGGCCACTTCCAGGTGGTTCTTGACTTCTGGCCCCTCTCATCGATCTTCGATGACGCTCCCAACCGTGGGCCCGTGCGGTCAAAGTTTTGCATTGGAATTTTGAACATCATAGACCACCCTTTTCACTCATATATATTTGGTCCACATGCTGGTGTGGCTGTCTTCTGACCCTCTCTAACGTTTTTTTGCTGCAAATACTCTGATGATGCTCAACAGACACGTGTATAATGTCTTAACCGTGTGCGATGCAAGTGCGTTGTGAATCATGACGACTACACAAGTGAGAGCAAAGGTGGAGGTACTGGCTCAACCGTGTGCGATGCAAGTGTGCTGTAAAATCACCACGACTATGCAAGTGCGAGCAAAGGGTGCAGGTACTGGCTTAACCGTGTGCGATGCAAGTGCGCGGTAAAATCACCACCTGCGCAAGCTAAAGGCGGGTAAGTTTATTTAGAAATTAGGACGAACCATGTGCGATAGACCAGCTAGCTAGAAATATAAAAACAAACTACCCACCTTGAGCGTTGTAAATATCGGCAGTTTTGCCACTTTTCCTTATTATCATACACGCATACTCTTATTGGACCGTGCGCAATCGTGGGCACTCCCTCCCCGCATCAATTCCTTTACCCAAATTTTATTAGCCGCCGTACTTCAACCGTCGCCCACACTCCTCCAGCACCGATCTTATAGTAAAATTGCAGTAGCCGAGGCATTTGAACCGTCGCCCTCCCTCGTCCACCACCATCTCCACCCACCATTACTAAAATTTTCAGTAGTCGCGACGTTTCCTCAAACACCCCCCTCCACAGTCCCCCCACCCGGCCCCCTCCCCCTCGAACCATAGCTCACGGCCACCGCCGGCGCCGCTGCCAACCCCTGCCGGTCTACCCGTTCCTCCTAGCTTAGATAATAAAGTTCAGGTTACCCAGCGATTCCATACTGTCGCCACACTCCCCTGAGTTTTTTAGCTGAGGCATGTGGTGTCTCTCCCCATCAGATCCACATCCCCTGCTCCAGAATGTTGCAGCCTAAGCTCGACCACGTATCTCGGGGAGCCCAACGAGCGTTCGGCCAAGAAGAGGTTTATCATGGCCTCTGGCGGACGTTGGCGAGGTGGCCGCCGTTCTTCCCGACCTGTCGATCCCATAGCAACATGTCGTCGCGGAAGCCGGTGAAGAAATTGACTATGTTGCCATGCCGAAGGCTTCATGTCAGCGGGCTAGTGTATTATTGTATCTCGGGAAAGCTGGCTATGACATCAAGCTCGTTGACAGCGACGGCCTCACGCGGGCCATGTCACAGGTTAAGTGGTCCATCCCCAACCCCTCTGGTTCAACCGCTGTCGATCTCTTCGACGACCCTGCCGCTGATCTCTCCGCCAAGCGGTCAAGGATTTGTGATCCTTATATGCCATCCAACCCATTTTTTCATTTCTGAAGGACACGTTCTACGACGACGGCTTGGGATCCTCAATTGCCAAGTCAGATCTCATCCACCACGACCATGACCACGAGGTGGACACCCACGAAGGTTCTTCCAAGGTGAAACAACCCATCTGTGACATCAGAGAGCGCACCATAGGTTTGTGCTCTTCCAACTGGAAGGATCCCGTCCATGAAATGTGAGGTAACATCTTATCAGCAAATCTTACCTTTTCTAGCTTGCCAACCCGTACCCTTTGTTGTAGTAGCCTTTGCGTGTGGTGCTTTAACTGTGTCGTGTTTAATTATTTCAGTTATGCAAAAATGTATTGTTCAATAGGGCTATGTGATGTTTAAGTATGAATTGTCCACTTCAGTTTCACGAATGGCTATATTTGGTTGTTTATAGTGAGTAGATGCCTTGTTTATCTGTATTTGGTTGTTAGGTTGGTTGCAGTGAGCATTTCCAATTATCGAGCAGATGCCTTGTTTATATGTATTTGGTTCTTAGTTTGGTTGCAGTGAGCATTTGTCCAGTTATCAAGCAGATGCCTTGTTTATCTATATTTGGTTGTTAGGTTGCTTTTTTTAGCATTTGTCCAGTTTTCAAGCAGATGCCTTGTTTATTTGTATTTGCTTGTTAGGTTGGTAGTAGTGAGCATTTGTCCAGTTTTCAAGCATATGGCATGTTTATCTGTATGTGCTTGTTAGGTTGGTTGCAGTGAGACTCTGTACAGTTTTCAATGGCTATATTTGGTTGTTATACTCATCATTTATGCCTTGTTATTTCAGTCATTCACAATGTGTTGTTCATTATGTGCAAGTCGGAACTGTGCCGCTCGACTGCATCAATACCAGTTTGAACGGCTATATTTCGTTCCAGTTATGCTTGGTGTAGTTAACACATGCCCTTTATTTCAGTTTTACACATTTATCTAGTGTGATGTTTAAGCATTACCTACGTTCTATTCATTTTCAACAATACCAGTTTGAATTGCAATATTTGATGGCTATTAAGCCTGCTGGCGGTAACATTGCCTTCCATTTTACATCTTCTTTAACAGCATGCTGAAACCAACACATTCAAGCTATCATTTGGAGATGGTGTTGTTTACCTTTGTTATATTTGTTTGATGTTAAGGTTGCTGTACTTATCATGCCTTTCCACTACTTATGCAGGACAACAACGGGAGTGGCCACCATTTTCTACCGAGGGTAGCTTCATCCCTCGACTTGCACTCCCCCCGTCGTTCCATCATGTAGTGCATATAGATCCAGGCATGGACACTTGTTAGCTTCTAATATTGACTTGTTGCTTGTAGGTACATATGCCCTTGGCAAGGATCCACGCATCGACCCTTTTTGCGCATGGGGCAATGAGATATTCATGAACAAGCATCAAGTGAGGAAACTGATAAGGATTATTAGCAAAAAGATATGAATATTGGCAAGCAAATTATTTGTTTATGCTCTATCCAACACAACAGTGAGCTGTAGGATGGTAACTACAAACTCTGCAACCTTCTCTTTTTACTGCCCAAAATGAGTTGTTAGACAACAATGTCTAAATATTTTTTGTTCGCAGTGGTTCCTGAAGAAGTTCACTCAAGATTACCTCTCAAAGTACATGATTGGTGGACAGGCAATGAAGGTTAAAGTATTTCATCCAGACTACAACGAGCATCGAGAAGTCGTAATGGAGACAGTGAAGGATGGACGGGCAACCATCACAAGGGGTTGGCCTAGAGTCGTGCGTGCATTACGCATGGAGGAGGGCACAATATGGGCATTCCGCTTCACCTTCTCCAGCAACCAGAATGTCTTTCGCCTCTCTCTTTATAGTCTTTACTACAATTGTGGTTCATGATTCTTTACTTGGTGCTTCTGTAGTTCTTCAGTATATGTACCTGTGCATCGAATTATGCATTCATGGTTGAACCTATATTTGTAATAAACATGGTTGGATATGAAATAAGTGATTGCCTACTTTCAAATTCAAAACATTTAATTTTTAAATTAGGAATTAATTAGGGATTACGCTGCACACGGTTTGCAAAAGCAAAACGTCGACGTGGAGATCAAACACGTTTCTAGGATCCACTACGTGTGCGACCAATCTCCACTCCACACACGATCAGCCAAGAAAAAACATGTGCGGTTAACAACAACATCACACACAGTTCTTCTTATTAAATGTTTGCGATAGTCACCTTAACACACACGCTTTGAAACTATGGACTGTTTGTGATGTTGTGCACATCGCGAACGTTTTGTCATAGAAGAACGCATGCGATGTACATACTAACGGAAACGTATTTCTTGGATTGACTGTGTGGAATGTACATGCGAACGGAAACGTTTAGCGGGGCATGACTGTGTGGGATGTACTTACGACCAGAAATGATTTTGCCTGTATAATTGTATTTTTTTAGCACTACTATACGTATAACCGTATTTGAGCGCTCGCCGGTCGCACACGACCTCATTTTGCCGAGCGTGTGTGCCAGGAGGGCATATCCCCGACGGTTTCTGGGTCATGTGGGAAGGACCCCCTATCACAGTCATTCACTTGGAGACGGTTCCGAATGTTGTTGCGGAAAGGGGTTAAAAACCGTTTGTATAGCACCAACGTGTACCAGTGACCGTGGCCATCACCCGCTCCGCCACCGCGGACCGAAGGCGGGAGGTTGTGGTCGTGGCCGCCACCCCATTGTCGGCCGTCGTGGCTGCCAGCCCACCGTCGACCACAGGGGTCATCACCCGCTCCGCCACCGCCGCCCGAAGGCGGGAGGCGGAGGTGGAGGCCCGCACGTGCGTCAACGACCTTGCGCGCTACACCGAGTTCCTACGGGAGGAGGAGGAGGAGCGCCTCGTCGAGCATGCAAAGAGCCTTACCACCGCCATGGCCGTGGCACACGCCACCTCAGAGGCGAGGAATCAGGAGATCTATGAGGAGAACCACCGCTTTAAGAGAGGTCATCTGGAGCGGCAGAGGGCGTTCGAGGTGAGCGTCGCTGAAGGTGCAGCAGCGGCATGCACCGCATTGCAATTGTCCAGCTCGTCGGTAGGCTCCTCCTCCTCAGCCTCTTACTGAGCGCGCTCGGCAGAGGAGAGGCTGCCGGAAGTAGTACAAAGCCCCTCCGTAGTAGTAGTATTTAGGGGCTATTTTGTTCAGTTCATCTGACTATAGATGTGGTGGAACTATACAACGTACTTAAAATTAGCTAGTATATATAGTTGAACTAGCTATTTCAGTACGTGGTTGGCAACAACTGGGGAAAAGTTTGGTCGGTTCAGCTGTCGAGTTGAACTGTTTGTATAAAGAACGACTGCTTAATCTATGAAGGAAATCTATGCTTAGTTATTGAATTTTAGTTCCAAAAATTAGATAGTGCTAGTGATTTTTAGCTACATATTTTGACAAATCGCAGTGTTACAAGGTTGACAAATGGCAATGTTACTAGATCAACAAATGACAATCTTTTGAGTTTGACAAATGGAAACATACCCAATATGACAGATGCAAATCTTACCAAATTGTTTGTACGTGGTTGCACACGGGTCATCCAAAACAACCGTTTGCGTTGAAGGGATGCACAAATCCTGCTGGGCACATTTTCCCTTCGCTTCCTGGGGAAGCTGTCGGTTAGCATACGAGTGTTCTAACTAAAACATTTGCGATGAGTGTTTTATATTTAAAAACCATTGATGTTTTTTCAAAAGAAAATTGTTTGATAAGTCTGTACATTAAGAGAGAAAAACGCAAGTTCGTTCAAACCATATCTTTCATTCGGTCACAATGCGAATTTATATTCATATGATCAAGATACAATATTAAACCCCAAAAAAACTATTTTCGACGGCGGAGGCGGCGTGCCACGCCATCGTTGTCATTGTCGTCCTCCGGAACGCCGTTGTTGAAGTCTTCAAGGCAGCACAGAATGTTCTTCACTTGCAAATCAAACACCACGTCGTTGCGTGATCGATGGGCGAGGCGCGGGAGGACGACAACTGGCAGCGCTGAGAGGTAGTGGTCGCTGGCGGTGTTCCATGCCGCTGAGGGGGGCACGCGCACGGGCACGGGCGCGGCGGGTGTAGCCAAATGCACGGGGACCGGCGCAGCGGTGGGTGGAGGGGCGCGCACCGGCACGCACACGGGCGCTGGCGCTGGCATGTACACAAGCTCGCGCGGGTCCGCAGAGACCTCGCTGACGCCCGCGGCTTCCAGCTCTGCGATAGTGCTCGGGGACCAGCCCGTCAATGCTACGGGGATGGTCGCTGGCACGGGCGCGGGGATGGGAGCTAGGACGGGAGCGGGGGTTGCAACCGCCGCGGCCAGCTCATTCAGGGCAATGTCCATGAGGCCCCATTCCTCCTTATTTTCTATCTCCTCCGGCTCGGAGTCGACTTCACCAAACTTGAAGACTAGTGGCGGATGATCCTTCTGCGCCATGGCGTTGGTGGAGGTCTGCGGGAGGGAGGGGAATGGGAAGTGAACAGTAAGGCCGCCCGTATTAAACAGTGGCTCAGGCGCCATTAATGGAGAGGAAGGCGGGCGGCCATGGAAGTCAAAGGGCTCGCTTCCTAGTGAGCATGCGAAGCATATAGCTCGCACGCTTCCCGGTGAGCCTGCGCATTGGAGGATAGCTTGCTCACCTCTCGGTCAGCCTGCGCACCGGACTACGCTTGCACGCCTCCCGTTCAGTCAAGCAGCTGTCCCCACGGCACCTCCTATAGCCATTAAAACCAAGACACATGGCGTCATGTGAATGGTTAACAGAACGCACACGATTTGAATTATACAAACATTTGAGATATTAAAGAGCTATTTTTTCAAAATGCCTTTGTTGGCTGTGATTCGAGTGCGCCTTCTCTCAAAATGGACACAAAAAATACCACAGCATGTCGGGTGCCATTCCATGATAGCATGCCAAGTTTCATGAATTTCAGACGAGTTTTGGATTTACTAGAGTTTAAAAACAAAGTATCTCAATGTTTTGCCGGCAATCAACAGTGCCCTCGTGTTTGAAATTCATTCCCATTTCTTGCATGGGACCTAAGCATGCACCCAAGGACACAAATTTGTTTTTTCAACCAATTTATATGCACTGCAGCATGTGCATGTAGTTCAAATTTGAATTATGCACATAAAATGCCTAGAAAACCCAGTTAATGTGTAAAAATGTCCAAACGAACCCTAAAAAATTCCAAAATTTAACACAACACTCCTGTTGTTCTATGTTGACACTAGAAATTTTTTGAAAGCAATAAGAGGCAACGGATATCGTTTCGTCCCCAAAGGCGGCACGTTCCCTACTGAAACCATCAGGCTTGTTGTGAGAAGCTCCCGTTTGTGAGAAGCTTATCCCAAACCTGCCCCAAATGGGACAAAAAATTTACCACGGCATGTTGATGCCGCTCCATGATAGCATGCCAAGTTTCATGAATTTCAGATGAGTTTTGGATTTACTAGAATTAAAAAACCAGGTATCTTAATGTTTGCGACCAAGTGACGGTGGCAGGGTGTTTGACATTCATTCCCATTTCTTGCATGGGACCTAAGCATGCAACCAAGGACATAGATTTGAATTTTCAACCAATTTATAAGCATTAGAGCATGTGTCTGTGGTTCAAATTTGAATTATGCACATAAATGCATATAAAACTCAGTTAATGTATAAAAATGTCCAAACGAGCCCCAAAAAATTCTGAAAATTAACACAACACTCATGTTGTTCTATGTTGACACTAGAAAAAAATGAAATCAAAAATAGGAAATGGATATCGTTTCGTCCAGAAAGGTGAAACGTTCCCTACCGTAACCATGAGGCTTGTTGTGAGAAGCTTTGGTTTATGAGAAGCTTATATACCCCAACCTGCCCCAAATGGGACAATATTTTTACGACTGCATGTTGACGCTGTTCCATGCTAGCATGTCAAGTTTCATAAATTTCAGACGCGTTTTCGATTTACTAGAATTGAAAAACCATGTATCTCAATGTTAGCGGCCGAGCGACGGTGGCAAGGTTTTTGACATTCATTCTCATTTCTTGCATGGGACTTAAGCATGTAACCAAGGACACACATTCCAATTTTGAACCAATATATATGCACTGGAGCATGTGCATGTAGTTCAAATTTGAATTATGCACATGAATTCATAGAAAACTCAGTTAATGTATAAAAATGTCCAAGCGAACCCCGAAAAATCCCGAAAATTGATACAACACTCGTGTTGTTCTATGTTGGCACGAGAAAAAATTTGAAAGTAAGAAGAGGCAGCAGATATCGTTTCGTCCCCCAAGGTGGCACGTTCCCTACCGATACCATCAAGCTTGTTGTGAGAGAAGCTCTGGTTTGCGAGAAGCTTATACCCAAACCTGCCCCAAATGGGACAATATTTTTACCACAGCAAGTCGATGCCGTTCCATGATATCATGTCAAGTTTCATGAATTTCAGACGAGTTTTTTATTTACTAGAATTTTAAAACCATGTATCTCAATGTTAGCGGCCGAGCGACAGTGTCAAGGTGTTTGACATTCGTTCTCATTTCTTGCATGTGACCTAAGCTTGCAACCAAGGACAAACATTTGATTTTGCAACCCGTTTTTATGGACTGGAGCATGTGCATGTAGTTCAATTTTGAATTATGCACATAAAAGCCTAGAAAACTCAGTTAACATATAAAAATGTCCAAACGATCCCTGAAAAATCCAAAATTTAACACGACACTCCTGTTGTTCTATGTTGACACCCGGAAAAAAATTGAGAGGAAGAAGAGGCGACGAATATCGTTTTGTCCACAAAGGTGACACGTTTCCCTAACAGAACCATGAGGCTTCTTCTGAGAAGCTCTGGTTTGTGAGAAGCTTATACCATAACCTGCCCAAATGGGACAATATTTTTTACCCTAGCATGTTGATGCCATTCCATGATAGCATGAAAAGGTTCATGAATTTCAAACTGGTTTTGGATTTACTAGAATTACAAAAGCAAGTACCTCAACGTTTGCCGGAGAGCCACGGTGTCGTGGTGTTCGGAATTCATCCCCATTTCTTGCATGGGACATAAGCATAAACCCATGGACACATATATGATTTTACAACCCATGTTGGTGCACCGGAGCATGTGCATGAAGTTTAATTTTGAATTGTGCACCTGAAATGGCTAGAAAACCAATTTATTGTATAAAATGTCCAAACGAACCCTGAATAATTCCAATTTTTTACGACACACATATAGTTGCATGTTCACTGCAGATAAATGTTCTAGCAATTCAAACACCGTCCATTGCCACTGTGACCCCATTATGTAATTCAAATCAAGATGAAAAATCAAGTAGATCCCACACAGTTTATTATCACCAACTGTGTGAGATGCAGTACAAAATAACCGGGAGCACCGTCGGTGCATAGTATGCCTATGGCTTACGCGAGAAGGTGCGTGAGCTACAGTCCACAGTCCATAGCTAACTCCCCAAATATCATTTCACTATTCAGTCGTCGCTGATGAAAGATGGGGACGTGGACCCGCGTCGTGAGGGCAACTTCGGCGGCCCACTCCGACAAGAGCGCGGCCGCAGCCGCCATGCGCGTGCTAACAAGGTGTATGAGCGCGGCCGCAATCTGTGATCGGATGGCCAAGGCAGCCCAAACGGACGATGTTGCTTCAAAGGTGGCGGCAGCAACATCTGCCTCGGGGATAGCAACTGGCGAGAGCATCACAGTAGTTGTCTGTTCCGCAGCGGTGGCCTTAGCCCTAATGGAGGCCGCCCATGATACGTCTCCGTCGTATCTATAATTTTTGATTGTTTCATGCCAATATTATTCAACTTTCACATTTTTTGGAAACTTTTTATATGATTTATTGGACTAACCTATTGATCCAGTGCCCAGTGCCAGTTCCTGTTTTCTGCATGTTTTTTGTATCGCAGAAAATGCATATCAAACGAAGTCCAAATGCAATAAAATTTCACGGAGAACTATTTTGGAATATATATGATTTTTGGGAGTTGGAATCACCGCAAACGGAGGCCCACACAGCCCACAAGACACCAGGGCATGCCAAAGGCCCCTGGCGCGTGGTGGTGGGTTGTTCCCTCCTCAAACGTTGGTTGGAGCTCTACCTGGGGCACATGGAAGCTTATGTCCGGAAAAAAATCATGTTAAAATCTCAGCGCAATCGGAGTTACGGATCTCCCGGAATATAAGAAACGGTTTTCAGCCAGAAGAGGAGAACACGAAACAGAAGATAACAGAGAGGGAGATCCAGTCTCTGAGGGGCTCCCGCCCCTCCGCCGCCATGGCGACCGTGGACCAGAGGGGGAAATCTCCTCCCATCTAGGGGAGAGGCCAAGGAAGAAGAAGAAGGAGGGGGTCTCTCTCCCCCTCTCTCCCGGTGGCGCCGGAGTGCCGCCGGGGCAACGATCGGGATGACGATCTACATCAACAATCTTGCTACCATCAACACCAACTCTCTCCCCCTCTATGAAGTGGTGTAACGCCCCTTCTCCCCGCTGTAATCTCTACTTAAACATGGTGCTCAACTCCATATATTATTTCCCAATGATATTTGGCTATCCTATGATGTTTGAGTAGATCCGTTTTGTCCTGTGGGTTAATCGTGATCTTGGTTGGTATGATTGTATATTTTATTTATTGTGTTGTCCTATGGTGCCCTCCGTTCTCGCGCAAACGTGAGGGGCCCCCGCTGTAGGGTGTTGCAATATGTTCATGGTTTACTTATTGTCAGTGTTGCGGGGGTGACAGCAGCCTAAACGCGGATAAGTGGGTTATGGTGTATGGGAGTAAAGAGGGCTTGATACTTAATGCTATGGTTGGGTTTCACGACCTTAATGATCTTTAGTAGTTGCGGATGCTTGCTAGAGTTCCAATCATAAGTGCATATGATCCAAGTAGAGAAAGTATGTTAGCTCATGCCTCTCCCTCATATAAAATTACAAGAATGATTACCGGTACTTGTTCTCGATTGCCTAGGGACAAATAACTTTCTTGTTGACCAAAGCTCTCTACTAAAACTAACTTAGTTGTGTCTTTATCTAAATAGCCCGTAGATTTTATTTACGTGCTCTTTATTATCTTGCAAACCTATCGTATCACACCTACAAAGTACTTCTAGTTTCATACTTGTTCTAGGTAAAGCAAACGTCAAGCGTGCGTAGAGTTGTATCGGTGGTCGATAGAGGCTACAATTTAGCTCCTTGTTGGATTTGACACTCTTACTTATCAAAAGAGGCTACAATTGATCCCCTATACTTGTGGGTTATTAGCCCACGACCATGTCGAGGCCGCCCATGCCCAGCTTGTGGCGGTCACCGCACAAATCGAACTAAGCTTCTCCGACAACGGTCGGCAACCCACGGCCGAAGATTTGGCAACCACCGAGAGCGTTCGAGCAACCGCCCGTTCCTCCGCCGCATATCTTGCCTGGATGGAGCCCATCCAAGCCCAAATCCCGGCCGCCCACGCCCAGATCATGCCGGCATTTTCCAAAGAGCTGGCGAATGCGGATGGCGAGATGCTTGCCGAGTATGGTGGGATGGATGCCACGGAGCCCCTTCCCCAGGAGACCGTCGGGTGTAAGCTGGACATGGAGGAGGCAGCGAAGATCGTTAGCACCAGCCATAGCAGTACTCTTTGTTTTGTTTAATTAAGAGCGCCGATCTTTAATTTGTTAGAGTAATGTTTAGGTCAGCTAGCTCTATTTAATTGCTGAACTTGCTCGATTAAGAAGTGTGGGTGTGCTGTGGTCTCCTTTGTGTACCCAAATTATGCAATGACGTGGATGACCACTGTAAACAGGGAAATTCGAACCAAAATTTTTGATGTTCAAACTCATCACACACGGGTTAAGCCATCTGAATCGTTTGTGATGTTCACATATCGTACACAGTTCTGAATAAGGGACCGTGTCTGATGACACTTTGCGCGCCAGTTTTTTCGCTGATCGATTCAAAATTTTCGGCTTCCGTAGAAATGTCTACCTCCCCGCCCCTCCCCCTTACCAAAAGGCACATTTCCCCTATTTCTGCCTTCCTTTCGAAGTTGAAACCTTCACTCCTTGCTTGCAGCGTCGCCTGCTCGTCGGCGACCATCCTTCACGCTGCTGGGCCTCGTCTATCCAGGCAGGTAATCCACACCCGACCCCCATCCTCCTCCTCCTTCCACATCCCACATGCCCCGACCGCCGGCGCGACACCTTCCACCCAAATCACCGACCCCTCCACCAAATAAGCGCCGCCCTAAGCCATGGTGCACGCAGTATAGCCAGGAGCTCAAGGATCATTTGGCAGCGGAGAAGCAAATCGCGGCCGCACGCGCGGATGAGGTCGCGATGGCTGCCATTCGTGCCGACCCCTAGATCTTGGAGGAGCACCTTGCCATTTGCTAGCTACACCAGTTAAGCATGCTCGGTTTACCCGTTGCGTGTGCTGCTCCTGCCTTTCCTTAACAAATTCTAGTGAATTGTGCTATCTAATTTTACCATGCAATCTCTTGCTCTAGTGTATATGTTCTATATGTCGTGTGCAGTGTAGGGCTCCCTTATTAATTTTTTGCTTAATTAGTTGTCATATTCAGTTAACGGTTTGGTTCAATTCTACAAATGTGATGTTCAATTCTTCAGGCTGCAATTTTGTATTGTCTTCCATGTGAGAAATTAATTGAATTTATCTTTACAAAATACATGAGACATGAATACAATTGCTATATTTCCAAGTTGTCAAGCATGCTTGGTTTGGTTATACATTGTGCAATGTGGTGCTCAGTTAATGTTTGGTTCATTTGTTGTGGTGTTTAGTTAACAGTTTGGTTCAATTCTGCAATGCGATGTTCAATAGTTGTGGGCACATTCTGTTATTGTATACCATGTGAGAAGTAAATCAAATTTGGCTGTACTAAATACATGATAAACAAATACAATTGCTATATTTCCAAGTTGTTAAGTGTCGTGGGAAACCACGGCCACCTATGGGACCAAAGGTTCCTTGCTGGTTCGGCGGGGGGACGGCACGTTGCACAAAGAGCAGAAGAGCGTGGGGCAGCACGACAGAGATCACACGGCCAGTTTTACCCAGGTTCGGGCCACCGTCAGTCGTAAAACCCTACTCCCGCTTCAGTGGATTGATGGTGGAAAAATGGTGGTGGTCACAGCATGTTTGCCCGGCAGGGTTGCCTCAGGGCGAAACAACTACGTGCGTATGAAATGTGAGGGGGTGGATTCGCTAACACAGGGTCCAACCCTTTCTAAGGTTGCCTCGAGCCTCCTTTTATAGACTAAGGGGTCACCACAGTGGCAAATTAGTCATTATGCACTGATAAGATAGCAAACCGTGCTATCATACCTAACTCTGCAGGCTGACAGAGCGCATTAAATGCGCCGCTTGGTGTCACATCGTCCCTTGCCCGGCAAGCCTTGCCGGGCTATTTTGCCAGCTTCGCGCTTGCTCACTCGACATGTCGCAGGACGAGTGTCATCTGTAGGTATTTCCTGTAGAAAGAGGCTGCCATGTGGCAAATGGCTGCCACTTAGTCACTTTGCGGCTCGACACCGCATTGATCGACGACATGCATTGTGGTGAGGTGGTTCCGCCTCCGCGAGTCCCGGTAGGCCCTGTCGGGGCATCTTGGAGGTTTTCTTCCGGGGGTGACCCCATCCTCGCCAGGCTCGCTTGCCCGGCAATGGAGGCTTTTCTCCTGGTGGTTTCTTACTTCTCTGGCTTGGTCTTAGTCCTCTTGCACTTTGGCTTGATCTTGGCAGTGTAATCTTGCTCATGTGCCTGTGCACAGTCTCGGCAACGGACCCAGGGTTTGTTGCACCGACAGAAGCCCCCGGGCCTGCCCCGAACGCGCTGCCGAGCATCGTCGGGGTAGGCCCTAATAAGTGCACAGGCAGGGGTGTGAAAGAGGCTGGCCCCTTTGAGGTCTTCTTTGCTTCTTCATTAATCTTGAGCCCGGGCCAGTTTCCGATTTTCCCACGCGCCGTGTAAAGCCAATCATGGTGGGGCCACCCTTGTAATGGCCCATGAATGACTTTAACGCACAGGGTAGAAACTGACAATTCACTCTTCCCACCACACCCTTATCCTCAGCCACGTATGCTGCATGCATCGCGCGGGGTAGGTAATGGAGGCGCGTGGTGTGGGAGAGCATCAAGGCGAGGGCCCGGTCTTCTTGAATTGGTGGAGGAGGGCGGTGGTCGCTTGTTGAGGGAGCAACTCCCCTCCCTGGCTCGCCTATAAAAGGAGGGGCGAGGGGAGAGCAGAGTCATCCATCTTTGCATACCTTCTCCTCCATTTTCTGCCTCCTGCTGGTTATGTTGAAGAGAAGAGCCTGGGGCCAGGCCCCAAGCTCTAATTTAGAGCTTGGCACGAATCCAAGTGGGGCACTCGAGCGGCGCGGTGATAACACCAGAGGTGGCAACTTTGGTGCGCTCGTCGCCGGGTCGCCCGTAGCCTTGATTCTAGTGAGAGGGGACGGGAACGATACCATGCCAAGGCCTGTAGTAGGCACGGGGCGTGGTAGTCGGTCGCTCCCCATTCTTCCTTCCTTTGAGACACTGGGGAGGGGTCACGGAAAGGGTTCGCCGCCAGCAAAGGCGAACCTGACCCCCCCCCGGGTGTCATCCTCTTGTCGTGCAGGAGGACTTTTTGCTCCCATACACATCTTCGGAACGTGAGGTGGTTTCTGATGTTAGGGCCGTTGGGGATGACCATGCTCTTTGTGGGATAAACCGAAGAGCATGGTGTCCGGCGCGGCTGTCGTGCTGAGGTCTTTGGGTGGCAGTTATGCAGATGGCGGCGGTAGCCCACAACGCGTCAAGAACGGGGACGATCGTTCCGATGAGTCGTGTTTATTGGTGACACCGTGTCCCCCATCTGGTCCTCTGGCAGTGTAACCATATGCGCCCGCTGATGAGGACATAGACCTAGGGTAGGGCGATAGGCCTGACCTATACGTACTACCTAAGGTCCTTGTCCTAGAAGCAAAGAAGTTCAAGAGCAAATAGAGAGGGCTCAACAAAGGTGTCGAGTAATCCACTCGACCTACCATTCACTCAGAGATCTCTCCTTATTTAGGTCACTCGACCACTCAACCACTCGACGTGCAGAAGACGTAAAGCCACTCTGTGCAGCAACGGTCGGACGTTTACTCATAGACTTAATGATCATTTATATCACTTTATTATTGACGTTACCTGTAACGCTCTCACTTTATGTACATTGAATCCTGTGTAACAGAGGGGAACTGGGGTCCTGGCACACTCTATATAAGCCACCCCCCTCCTCTGAGACAAGGGTTCGCACCCCCTGTAATACACACACGCATATAACCCAGTCGACCGCCTCCGGGCTCTGAGACGTAGGGCTGTTACTTCCTCTGAGAAGGGCCTGAACTCGTAAAACTCTTGCGTACAACTTCTCCATAGCTAAGATCTTGCCTCTACATCCCTACCCCCCATTCTACTGTCAGACTTAGAACCACGACAGTTGGCGCCCACCGTGGGGCTGGTGTCTTAGCGACTTGTTGGAGAAGTTGTGATTTTTCCGATCCCCATCAGCATGGTTTCAGGCGGAGGATTGGCCGAGGGCTGCGAGATCCGTTTCGGCGCACTCGTGTTCGTCGCCGACGACTCCGCTTGGCTCCAAGAAGCTCCACTCGACGTTGAGGCGCTCCCCGTCCGCGGGGCAACGCACTTTCGTGCGTGCGTCCGCGGCGTCCTCCTGCGGCAGCCGTCGACTCAGTATCGGTCGGCTCCGGTGGTGTCTTCACTCCCTGCTGTCCGCCGGCACAAGCGTTCTGGTCGGTCGAGGCTCCAGCAGTGGGTGAGGCACGCGGTGGCTCGCCAATCGGCCACCCCCCAAGTCTCGGCAATCGAGCCCGGTGAAACTCTCTACGGCCTGTTCGACTGGCTCCGTTGAGACTGCGTCCGAGTGTGACAGCAATGACCCTGCGGCGGAAGTCCTGATGGTCAACGGACCGCGCAGTCCTCCTGGCTTCCCCTGCGAGGATGGTGGCGACGGCGGAGGCGATCCGTCACGTGCCCACGAGGAGTACCGCCCCGAGCCCCTCTCTTCGCAGCAGAGGGAAGAGCTTCGCCGCTGCAACATGGATGCACTTCACACTCCTATCGTTGGAGAAACCCCCGAGGCCCGGGCCTTGGAGGAGGTGCGCCTAGCCAACCTGGCTGAGCGCACTCAACTGGAGAATCTCCAGCACGCACTCGACGAGCGTGCTCGGCAGCGGATTCCTGAGTCCAGTCGGCGACAACATTTTCCGCCTCCTACTCAGGTATACTGAACTCCGATTCAGAATCTCACAGCTGCAGCCCGAATAGCAGAGTCGATCCAGCCCTCCCAGTCAGAAGCTGGCAGAGGTTTGATGCAGATCAGGGCTTTACTCCGGGCAGCAGGAGAACAAAACACAGCAGCATCTCAGTCGCGGAATAGGATCCATAGCAGATCCGTGGTAGCGGACACAGTCCAGTCAGCTCACAGTCCAAGATCGCCCCCGAGGCGTGAGGGACGTGGAGACCGACGAGATCTGTACAGAAACCGTGAGCAGTTTGATCACCGACTCGACCACGATGATCGTCGCAGAGTGCCCACGCCTCCCCCAAGGAGTGGGTCATATGCACCTCGGCAACACGATGATAGGCGCCCTCACAGTGGTGGGTGAAGGATTCTAGTCAACCCCCGGGAGCCAGGCTTTGACGCGAGATCCATTCTCGTTCAAGGTTTGGTTGATAGGAACAGAGCACACAGAGATGGCCATGATAGAGATTACCCGACCGGCAGCAGGGTGCATGTTTCGGGTCCCGAGTGTTTCAGTAGAGCCATCAGAGCAGTAGTGATTCCTCCCAATTTCAGGTTGGCGACTGGAGTCAGCAAATTCACTGGTGAGTCCAAGCCTGACACTTGGCTGGAGGACTATCGAGTGGCTGTGCAGATTGGTGGTGGCAATGACGAAGTGGCCATGAAGCACCTGCCTCTGATGTTAGAGGGTTCGGCTAGAGCGTGGTTGAATCAGTTAGCACCTGGCAGTATTTACAATTGGGAAGAGCTTGCCCGAGTGTTTGTCAGAACATTTGAGGGTAAATGCAAATGACCAGCGGGGCTAACTGAGCTATAGTCTTGTGTGCAGAAGTCGAATGAAACTTTGAGAGATTATATCCAGAGGTGGATCACGTTGCACCACACGGTGGAGAATGTGTCTGATCACCAAGAAGTTTGTGCCTTCAAGGAAGGCGTCAAGTATCGAGAATTGAATTTGAAGTTCGGTCGGACCGGAGATATGTCTCTGAGTCGAATGATGGAAATTGCCACCAAGTATGCTAATGGTGAAGAGGAGGATCGGCTCCGGAGTGGCAAGCACAAAACAGTCGCCCACGAATCCGGGGGAGGGAACTCCAGTCGGAAGTAGAAGCGCAAAGCCGAGCCAGCTGCTCCTGGAGAAACCTTAGCCGTAACTCAAGGAAAGTTCAAGGGGAAGCCCAAAGGGCCATGGAACCCCAAGAAAGTAAAAGATCAAGATGGAAATGATGTGTTGGATTTACCATGCCACATTCACATCAAAAAAGATGAGGAGGGTAATCTCATTTACCCGAAACACACCACTCGACAATGTCGGCTCCTAATACAGCAGTTTCGAGAGAAACAACCCAAAGAAAAGGAGAAAGAATCGGACAAAGTTGAGGATAAAGAAGATGACGATGATGGTTACCCCCACGTCAATTCCACTCTGATGATTTTTGCTGATGTTGAGAGCAAGAGTCGACTGAAAGTCATCAACAGAGAAGTGAACATGGTCGCTCCGGTGATGCCCAGTTATTTGAAGTGGTCCCAGACTGCCATTACATTCGACCAGTCTGATCACCCGACACACATAGTGACCCCTGGGAGGCAAGCGTTGGTGGTCGACCCAGTCGTCGAAGGCACTCGGTTGACTAAGGTTCTGATGGATGGTGGCAGTGGCCTGAATATACTGTATGCGGAGACCTTGAAAGGTATGGGCATTCCGATGTCCAGACTCAGTGAAAGCAATATGAGTTTCCATGGGGTTATTCCTGGCAAGAAGGCTGAGTCACTCGGCCAGATCACCCTCGATGTGGTTTTCGGTGATTCCAAGAATTACCGCAAAGAAAGGTTGACGTTTGAAGTCATCGATTTCCAGACTGCTTATCATGCTATTCTGGGCAGGCCGGCTTATGCACGTTTCATGGCTCGACCATGTTACGTTTACCTTAAATTGAAGATGCCTGGTCCTAAAGGAGTGATTACCATCACTGGCAATCGGAAGAAGGCAGAAAGTGCTTCCAGAAGGGCTCAAAGATCGCCGATGCACAAATGGCAGTTGTGGAATTACAGGAGTATCAAAAAAACGCAGATCCGAGTGATTTGTTGCGAGCTAAGAAGCCTGCCACGGATTCAGCATTTCAGTCGTCTGGTGAAACGAAGCCGATTCATATTCACCCGACCGATCCCAATGCTGCTCCGACTCACATCTCAACAACACTCGACTCCAAATAGGAAGAAGTGCTCATCCAGTTCCTCCATGAGAACTGGGACATCTTTGCATGGAAACCTTCTGACATGCCAGGTGTTCCCAGGGGGCTGGCTGAGCACTGTTTGCGAGTTGACCCAAAAGTGAAACCGGTCAAAGAACACCTTCGACGGTCCGCCGTGCAGAAGAGAAAAGCAATCGGTGAAGAAGTGGCTCGACTCTTAGCAGCTGAGTTTATCCGAGAGATTTACCACTCCGAGTGGTTAGCCAATGTTGTCATGGTCCCCAAGAAGGACGATTCACTTCGCATGTGCATTGACTTCAAACATATCAATCAGGCCTGCCCGAAAGATCACTTTCCTCTCCCCCGCATCGATCAAAATTGTCGACTCGACTGCAGGGTGTGAGCGCTTGTCCTTTTTGGACGCTTATTCCGGGTATCATCAGATCCGACTGTATGGACCCGATGAGATAAAAACAGCTTTCATCACTCCATTCGGGTGCTTCTGTTATGTCACCATGCCATTCGGTCTGAAAAATGCTGGAGCCACATTCATGAGGATGATTCAGAAGTGTTTACTCACTCAAATCAGTCAGAATGTGGAAGCATACATGGATGACATTGTGGTCAAGTAACGTAAAGGTTCCGACCTGTTGGCTGACCTTGTTGAAACTTTTGCCAACCTCAGAAGGTATGATATCAAGCTTAATCCATCAAAGTGCACATTCGGAGTTCCGGGCGGAAAATTACTCGGTTTCCTCATTTCCGAACGAGGGATCGATGCTAACCCAGAGAAAGTTGGTGCCATTCTCCGAATGAAGCGCCCTGTGCATGTGCACAATGTCCAGAAGCTTACAGGTTGTTTGGCTGCCTTAAGTCGATTCATTTCTCGCCTCGGTGAAAAGGCATTGCCTCTTTACCGACTAATGAAGAAGTCAGATAAGTTCGAGTGGACTCCTGAAGCTGATGCAGCATTTGCAGAGCTCAAAGCCCTGCTTCCCACCCAGCCGGTGCTTGCTGCCCCAATCAGCAAAGACCCATTACTGCTTTACATTGCCGCCACAGGACAAGTTGTCAGTACAGTACTTACGGTCGAACGGGAAGAGGAAGGAAAAGCCTATAAAGTTCAGCGCCCAGTATATTATGTTTCTGAAGTTTTGACCCCATCAAA